>NW_017190299.1:0-11358 GCF_001704415.2 Capra hircus | reverse complement strand
CACCCTTGCTGCCCTCAAGAAGTTCCCCGACATACATACCACTCCACTCTAGAGGAATGGGAGAGTCCCGCCCATATCCAGAGTGGCCCCGTTTCCGCCTGCTAGCTCGAGAGGAGGGGTTCCTTTCCCTGCGTGGTCGGGAAAGAATTCCTAGCGTTCCCGTCGCATCTCAAGACGAGGCGCTCTCCACAGGAAAGGCGAGAAGAACTCCAGGATCAGGCCCCATTCCCAGAGTCCCCAAGATGTCTCAGTCCATTCCAGGGAAACCTGTTTTCCCTGCGCTGCCTCGACTTTCAAGCCGAGGATCGACTCACACCACGGTGGCACATGGGACAGCCCTGTGGGAAAGCCTCGTGGAAAGCACAGATCCCTTGATCCTCGCGAAGGAAACGTGACACTGCTGCTACAGCTCGGAGGAAAGCGCACGTGCATGCCCCACTCGAGATGAGGACTGACTCCCCTGGGGAGACTCCAGAAGTACCCCAAGATCCATGTCAGCACTGGAGAGGAATCCTCAGGTTCCGGCACCGAATCCACACAAGGTCTTATGCCGGGTCCAGCCCCGGTGGATCCAGGGAATTCGAAGGGTGGACGGCGTTGGTGTGGAATGACTTGTTTATTTATTGATGTAAGATTACATTAGGAAACTATAGTGTAGTAAGAAGATTAAGTGGAGGAAGAGTGCTGAATAGCTTGGTTTTCGCGACGGCCAATAAAATTCCAGACAAGAATTTGCACCACCTACGTTGGGCCACCGCGCCCGCTTGAATATCTAAGGGTGCCTCGCCTTAAGCTCCCTTTCATGCGGGTCTTAACAGCCAGGCAAGTAAGTAGACCTGGCGAGCCTCCGCACTCCATGTGGAGATTCAGCCTGAAGTTATAGTAAGAGCAGAGAGAAGAAAGGTAGAGAAGAAGAAAGAGGGAGAAAGACACAGGGGAGCCAGAGTCCCAAGAAACCAGGCTGAGAGACTAGTTCGGAGAAGCTGGTCCGAGAAACTGGCCCCCGGCCCCTGGCCTCCTCCTTTATTGTTCAGAAGGTCTTTTATGCTTTTGATAATACATGGAGATCAATGGATAACACAAAATTATGTAGTGTTCGCAACCCAGATTCTTTCTGTATATCATTTTGTATACAAAAGGTCTCAGGTAATTTACATTATCTTCTGGCCAAGAGGATTGTTAACACTTTTTGGCTCTCTTCCTTAATGAATGTTAATTTTGTTTCCCCTGAAGTGTTTTTCTTTAATCTGCATCTCCTTAAAGCACTAAAGTTACATCTCTATAGAACAAAGGTGCAGTGGGTTATAACAAAAGAAGGTACTTAACTCAAAGATCTAATGTTGCTAATACCAGGTCTACTACTTGTTTTTCACATACCAACTATATCTAAAAATAAAGGATATGAAAATTTGGCAGCAAGCATTGACCCAAAAAATGAAACTTTTAATCAGTCCTATTCTAAAGATTCTGACTCCTCAGAAGCTCCTGCATTCCTAGGATGTTTTAAGCTTCCTGTGCCTCCGGCGGTCAGGAGGCCTCAAACAATCACAAGCGCAGCTGTACGAGTTCTACAGGCAGGCTAGAAAGCCATCAGAGGGTTTTTGGATTGAAACACTCTTTCAAATGCAGAAGACTAACGCCCTGAATTGACTTTTTCCAGAAAAGGTCAGAAGAGTGAAAAAGTAGAGCACAAAAACCGGCAGATTTTTGTTGGGGTACATGCTTAAAAATTTCCAGAGGGTCCCTGAAGTCTGAGCACGCCTTGCGTATGTCAGCTTCCTTCCTCATAACCTTGTCACGGGCGGGCTTCCTCACACTGGCTCCCGGCAGGCTTAGGCCCCGGCATCGACGGGAGAGGAATCCCGAGAGGCCCCCGAGGAACTCGCTTGGGGACTGGCCTTTCCTGAGGCCACCAGAGTGGGTCCATGAGGTCCCCGTCGTAAGTCGAGAGCACATGCCCCAACTCGAGAAAATCCAGGAGGTTCTCCCCTCCAGGCGACATGAGGCCCATTTCCGCTGAGGCGTCTCGAGGCTAATCACACCTAACATCTGGAACTTACAAAGGGTCTTTCACACCCTTGCTGCAACTCAAGAAGTTCCCCGACATACCCGTCTCCACTCGAGAGGAATCACGAGAGTCCCGCCCTCATCCAGAGGAGTCCCGTTTCCGCCTCCTATCTAGAGAGGAGGGATCCTTCCCCTGCGTGGTCGGGAAAGAATTCCCGGCATTTCCGTCGCATCTCAAGAGGAGGCGCTCTCCACAGGAAAGGCGAGAGGAACTCCAGGGTCGTGCCACCATTCTCAGATCCCCCAGATATCTCAGTCCATTCCAGGGAAACCTGTTTTCCCTGCACTGCCTCGACTTTCAAGCCGAAGATCGACTCACACCACGGTGGCACATGGGACAGCCCTGTGGGAAAGCCTCCTGGGCAAGCCTGGAGGGAAACCACAGATCCCTTGATCCACGCGAAGGGAAGCGTGACACTGCTGCTACTCCTCGGGAGGAAAGCCGCACGTGCATGTCCGCAACTCGTGACGAGGACTGACTCCCCTGCGGAGACTCCAGAAGTACCCCAAAATCCATGTCAGCACTGGAGAGGAATCCTAAGGTTCCGCCACCGACTCCACACAAGGTCTTAGGCCCCGGCATCGACAGGAGAGGAATCCCGAGAGGCCCCCTAGCAACTCGCATGGGGACTGGCCTTTCCTGAGGCCACCAGAGCGGGTCCCTGTGGTCCCCGTCGTAAGGCGAGAGCACCTGCCGCAACTCGAGAAAATCCAGGAGGTTCTCCCCTCCAGGCGAGATGAGGCCCATTTCCGCTGAGGCGTCTGGAGGCAAATCACACCTAACCTCTGGAACTTCCAAAGGGTCCTTCACGCCTCTTGCTGCAACTCTACAAGTTCCCCGACATGCCCATCTCCACTCGAGAGGAAGCACTAGAGTCAGGCCCACATCCAGAGGAGCCCCGTTTCCGCCTCCTAGCTCGAGAGGAGGGTATCCTTTCCCTTCGTGGTCGGGAGAGAATTCCCCCGAGTTCCCGTCGCATCTCTAGAGGAGGCGCTCTCCACAGGAAAGGCGAGAGGAACTCCAGGGTCGTGCCACCATTCCCAGAGCCCCCCAGATGTCTCAGTCCATTCCAGGGAAACCTGTTTTCCCTGCACTGCCTCGACTTTCAAACCAAGGATCGAGACACACCACGGTGGCACGTGGGACAGCCCTGTGGGAAAGCCTCGTGGGAAAGCCTCGTGGGGAAAAGCCTCGAGGGAAAGCCACAGATCCCTTGATACACGCGAAGGGAAGAGTGACACTGCTGCTACAGCTCGGGAGGAAAGCGCAAGTGCATGCCCCCACTAGAGACGAGGACGGACTCCCCGCGGGAGACTCCAGAAGTACCCCAAGATCCATGTCAGCACTGGAGAGGAATCCTCAGGTTCCGGCACGGACTCCACACAAGGTCTTAGGCCCCGGCATCGACGGGGGAGGAATCCCGAGAGGCCCCAGTGGAACTAGCATGGGGACTCTTCTTTCCTGAGGCCACCAGAGCGGGTCCCTGAGTTCCCCGTTGTAAGTCTAGAGCACCTGCCGCAACTCGAGAAAATCCAGGAGGTTCTCCCCTCCAGGCGAGATGAGGCCCATATCCGCTGAGGCGTCTCGAGGCTCATCACACCTAACCTCTGGAACTTCCAAAAGGTCTATCACACCCTTGCTGCAAATCAAGAAGTTCCCCAACTTACCTGTCTCCACTCGAGAGGAAGCACGAGAGTCCCGCCCTCATCCAGAGGAGCCCCGTTTCCGCCTCCTAGCTCGAGGGCAGGGATCCTTTCCCTGCGTGGACGGGAAAGAATTCCCGGCGTTCCCGTCGCATCTCAAGAGGAGGCGCTCTCCACAGGAAAAGCAAGAGGAATTCCAGGGTCGTGTCACCATTCCAGAGTCCCCCAGATGTCTCAGTCCATTCCAGGGAAACCTGTTTTCCCTACACTGCCTCGACTTTCAACCCGAGGATCGACTCACAACACGGTGGAACATGGGAGAGCCCTGTGGGAAAGCCTCGTGGAAAGCCTAGCGGGAAAGCCTCGAGGGAAATCCACAGATGCCGTGGTCCAGGCGAACGGAAGCGCAACACTGCTGCTACAGCTGTGGAGGAAAGCACACGTGCATGTCCCCACTCGAGACGAGGACTGACTCCCCTGGGGAGACTCCAGAAGTACCCCAAGATCCATGTCAGCACTGGAGAGCAATCCTCAGGTTCCGGCACCGACTCCACACGAGGTCTTATGCCCCGGCATCGACGAGAGAGGAATACCGAGAGGCACCCGAGCAATTCGCATGGGGACTGGCCTTTCGTGAGGCCACCAGAGCGGGTCCCTGAGGTACCCGTCGTAAGCCGAGAGCGCCTGCCACAACTCAAGAAAATCCAGGAGTTTCTCCCCTCCAGGCGAATGAGGCCCATTTCCACTGAGGTGTTTCGAGGCTAATCACACCTAACCTCTGAAAATTCCAAACGGTCCTTCACGCCATTGCTGCAACTCAAGAAGTTCCCCGACATACCCGTCTCCACTCGAGAGGTAGCACGACAGTCACGAACACATCCAGAGGAGCCCAGTTTCCGCCTCCTAGCTCGAGAGGAGGGATCCTTACCCTGCGTTTTCGGGAAAGAATTCCCGGCGTTCCGTAGCATCTCAAGAGGAAGCGCTCTCCACAGGAAAGGCGAGAGGAACTCCAGGGTCGTGCCACCATTCCCAGAGTCCCCCAGAGGTCTCAGTCCATTCCAGGGAAACCTGTTTTCCATGCACTGCCATGACTTTCAAGCCGAGAAACGACTCACACAACGGTGGCATTTGGGACAGCCGTGTGGGAAACCCTCGTGGGAAAGCCTCGAGGGAAAGCCACAGATCCCTTACTGCCCGCGAAGGGAAGCGCGACACTGCAGCTAGAGCTCAGGAGTAGAGCCCAACTGCATGCCCCCATTCGAGACGAGGACTGACTCCCGTGGGAGACTCCAGAAGTACCCCAAGATCCATGTCAGCACTGGAGAGGAATCCTCAGGTTCCGGCACCCACTCCACACGAGATCGTAGGCCCCGGCATCGACGGGAGAGGAATTCCGAGAGGTCCCGAGCAACTCGCATAGGGAATGGCCTTTCCAGAGGCCACCAAAGCAGGTCCCTGAGGTCCCCGTCGTAAGTCGAGAGCACCTGTCGCAACTCGGAGAAAATCCAGGAGGTTCTCCCCTCCAGGCGAGATGAGGCCCATTTCCGCTGAGGCGACTCGAGGCTAATCACACCTAATCTCTGAAACTTCCAAAGGGTCCTTCACGTCCTTGCTGCAACTCAAGAATTTCCCCGACATACCTGTCTCCACTCGAGAGGAAGCACGAGAGTCCTGCCCACATCCAGTGGAGCCCCGTTTCCGTCTCCTACTCGAGAGGAGGGATCCATTCCCTGCGTTGTCGGGAAAGAATTCCCGGTGTTCCTGTCGCAATCTCAAGAGGAGGCACTCTCCACAGGAAAGGCGAGAGGAACTCCAGGGTCGTGCCACCATTCCCAGAGTCCCCCAGATGTCTCAATCCATTCCAGGGAAACCTGTTTTCACTGCATTGCTTGGCTTTCCAAGCCTAGGATCGACTCACACCATGGTGGCACGTGGGACAGCCCTTTGGGAAAGCCTCGTGGGAAAGCCTCGTGGGAAAGACTCGAGGGAAAGCCACAGATCCCTTACTCCACAAGAAGGGAAGCGAGATACTGCAGCTACAGCTCGGGAGGTAAGCGCATGTGCATGCGCCCACTCGAGACGAGGACTGACTCACCTGGGGAGACTCCAGAAGTACCCAAGATCCATGTCAGCTATGGAGAGGAATCCTCAGGTTCCGGCACCGACTCCACGCAAGGCCTTAGGCCCAGGCATTGATGGGAGTGAAATCCCGAGAGGCCCTCGAGCCACTCGCATGGGACTGGCCTTTCCTGAGGCCACCAGAGCGAGTCCCTGAGGTCCCCGTCATAAGGCAAGAGCACCTGCCACAACTCGAGAAAATCCAGGAGGTTCTTCCCTTCAGACGAGATGAGGCCCATTTCCACAGAGGCGACTCGAGGCTAATCACACCTAACCTCTGGACCTTCCAAAGGGCCCTTCACACCCTTGCTGCAACTCAAGAAGTTCCCTGACATACCCGTCTCCACTCGAGAGGAAGCACGAGAGTCCCGCCCACATCCAGAGGAGCCCTGTTTCCGCCTCCTAGCTCGACAGGAGGGATCCTTTCCCTGCGTGTTCGGAAAAGAATTCCCGGGTTCCCGTAACATATCAAGAGGGGGCGCTCTCCACAGGAAAGGCGAGAGGAACTCCAGGGTCGTGCCACCATTCCCAGAGTCCCCCAGATGTCTCAGTCCATTCCAGGGAAGCCTGTTTCCCCGGCACTGCCTCGACTTTTCAAACCGAGGATCGAATGACACCACGGTGGCACGTGGGACATCACTGGGGGGAAAGCCTCGTTGAAAAGCCTGGTGGGAAAGCGTCCGTGGAAAGCCTCGAGGGAATGCCCATAGATCCTATGATCCACGGGAAGGGAAGCGTGACACTGCTGCTACAGCTCGGGAGGAAAGCGCACGTGCATAACCCCACTGGAGAGGAGGACTCACTCCCCTGGGGAGAATTCAGAAGTACCCCAAGAGCGATGTCAGCACTGCAGAGGAATTCTCAGTTTCCGACACCAACTCCACACAAGGTCTTAGGGCCCGCATCGATGGGAGAGGAATCCCGAGCGGCCCCCGAGCAAATCGCATGGGGACTGGCCTTTCCTGAGGCCACCAGAGCGGGTCCCTGAGGTCCCTGTCGTAAGTCGAGAGCACCTGCCGCAACTCGAGAAAATCAAGGAGGTTCTGCCCTCCAGGCGAGATGAGGCCCATTTCGCTGAGGCGTCTCGAGGCTAATCACACCTAATCTCTGGAACTTCCAAAGGGTCCTTCACACCCTTGCTGCAACTCAAGAATTTCCACGACATACCCGTCTCCACTCGAGAGGAAGCCACAAGAGCTCCGCTCACATCCAGAGGATTCCCGTGTCCGCCTCGTAGCTCGAGAGGAGGGATCCTTTCCCTGTGTGGTTGGGAATGAATTCCCGGCATTCCCGTCGCATCTCAAGATGAGGCGCTCTCCACAGGAAAGGCGAGAGGAACTCAAGGGTCGTGTCACCATTCGCAGAGTCCCCCAGATGTCTCAGTCCATTCCAGGGAAACCTGTTTTCCCTGCACTGCCTTGACTTTCTAGCCGAGGATCGACTCACACCACGGTGGTACGTGGGACAGCCCTGTGGAAAGCCTCGTGGGAAAGCCCCATGGGAATGCCTCGTGGGAAAGTCTCTAGGGAAAGCCACAGATCCCTTGATACCACGCGAAGGGAAGCGTGACACTGCTGCTACAGCTCTGGAGGAAATCCCACGTGCATGCCCCCACTCGAGACGAGGACTGACTCCCCTGGGGAGACTCCAGAAGTACCCCAAGATCCATGTCAGCACTGGAGAGGAATCCTCAAGTTCCGGCACTGAAATCACACAAGGTGGTAGGCCCCGGCATCGACGGGAGAGGAATCCCGAGAGGTCCCTGAGCAACGCGCATGTGGACTGGCCTTTCCTGAGTCCACCAGAGCGGGTCCCTGAGGTCCCCGTCATAAGTCGAGAGCACCTGCCGCAACTCGAGAAAATCCAGGAGGTTCTCCCCTCCAGGCGAGATGAGGCCCTTTTCGGATGAGGCTCCTCTAGGCTAATCACACCTAAACGCTGGAATTTCCCAAGGATCCTTAACACCCTTGCTGCAAGGCAAGAAGTTCCCCGACATACCCGACTCCACTCGAGAAGAAGGACGAGAGTCCCGCCCACATCCAGAGGAGCCCTGTTTCCGCCTCATAGCTCTAGAGGAGTGATCCTTTCCCTGCGTGGTCGGGAAAGAATTCCCGGCGTTCTTGTCGCATCTCAAGAGGAGGCGCTCACCACTTGAAACGCGAGAAGAACTCCAGGTTCGTGCCACCGTTCCCACACTCCCCCAGATGTCTCATTCCATTCCACGGAAACCTGTTTTCCCTGCACTGCCTCGACTTCCAAGCTGAGGATAGACTCACACTACGGTGGCATGTGGGACAGCCCTTTGGGAAAGCCTCGTGGGAAAGTCTCGCTGGGAAAGCCTCGAGGGAAAGCCACAGATCCCATGATCCACGCGAAGGGAAGCGAGACACTGCTGCTACAGCTCAGGAGGAAAACACACGTGCATGTCCCCTCTCGCGACGAGGAATGACTCCCCTGGGAGACTCCAGAAGTACCCAAGATCCATGTCAGCACTGGAGAGGAATCCTCAGGTTCCGGCACAGACTCCACACAAGGTCTCAGGCCCCGGCATCGACGGGAGAGGAATCCCGAGAGGCCCCCGAGCAACTGCATGGGTACTGGCCTTTCCTGAGGCCACCAGAGCGGGTCCCTGAGGTCCCAGTCGTAAGTCGAGAGCACCTGCCGCAACTCGAGAAAATCCAGGAGGTTCTCCCATCCAGGCGAGATGAGGCCCATTTCCGCTGAGGCATCTCGAGGCTAATCACACCTAACATCTGGAACTTCCAAAGGGTCCTTCACACCCTTGCTGCAACTCAAGAAGTTCCCCGACATACACGTCTCCACTCCAGAGGAAGCACGAGAGTCCCGCCCACATCCAGAGGAGCCCCGTTTCCACCTCCTAGCCCGAGAGGAGGGATCCTTTCCCTGCATGGTCGGGAAAGAATTCCCGGCGTTCCCGTCACATCTCAAGAGGAGGCGCTCTCCACAGGAATGGCGAGAGGAACTCCAGTGTCGTGCCACCATTCCCAGAGTCCCCCAGATGTCTCAGTCCATTCCAGGGAAACCTGTTTTCCCTGCACTGCCTCGACTTTCAAGCCGAGGATCGACGCACACCACGGTGGCACGTGGGACCGCCCTGTGGGAAAGCCTCGTGGGAAAGCCTCGTGGGAAAGCCTCTAGGGAAAGACACAGATCCCTTGATCCACGCGAAGGTAAGCGTGACACTGCTGCTTCAGCTCGGGAGGAAATCGCACGTGCATGCCCCAACTCGAGACGAGGACTGACTCCCCTGGGGAGACTCCAGAAGTACCCCAAGATCCATGCCGGCACTGTAGAGGAATCCTCAGGTTGCCACACTGACTCCACACAAGCCTTAGGCCCAAGCATCGAAGGGAGAGAAATCCCTAGAGGCCCCCGAGCAACTCGCAATGGGACTGGCCTTTCCTGAGGCACCAGAGTGGGTCCCTGAGGTCCCAGTCGTAAGTCGAGAGCACCTGCCGCAACTCGAGAAAATCCAGGAGGTTCTCCCCTCCAGGCGAGAAAAGTCTCATTTCCGCTGAGGTTTCTCGAGGCTAATCACACCTTACCTCTGGAACTTCCAAAGGGTCCTTCACACCCTTGCTGCAACTCAAGAAGTTCCCCGACATACCCGTCGCCACTCGACAGGAAGCACGAGAATCCCACCCACACCCAGAGGAACCCTGTTTCCGCGTCCTAGCTCGAGAGGTGGGATCCTTTCCCTGCGTGGTCGGGATAGAATACCCGGTGTTCCCGTCACATCTCAAGAGGAGGCGCTCTCCACAGGAAAGGCGAGAGGAACTCCAGGGTCGTGCCACCATTCCCAGAGTCCCCTGGATGTCTCAGTCCATTCCAGGGAAACCTTTTTTCCCTGCACTGCCTCGACTTTCAAGCCGAGGATCGACTCACACCACGGTGGCACGTGGGACAGCCCTGAGGGAAAGCCTCGTGGAAAAGCCTCTTGGGAAGCCACAGATCCCTTGATCCACGCGAAGGGAAGCTTGACACTGCTACTACAGCTCGGGAGGAAAGCGCACGTGCATCGACCCCACTCGAGACAAGGACTGACTCCACTGGGAGACTCCAGAAGTACCCCAAGATCCTTGTCAGCACTGGAGAAGAATCCTCAGGTTCCGGCACCGACTCAACACAAGGTCCTAGGCCCCGGCATCGACGGCGGAGGAAACCGAGAGGCCCCGAGCAACTCGCATGGGACTGGCCTGTCCTGAGGCCACCAGAGCGGGTCCCTGAGGTCCCCGTCGTAAGTCGAGAGCCCTGCCGCAACTCGAGAAAATCCAGGAGGTTCTACCCTCCAAGCGAGATGAGGCCCATTTCTGCTTAGGCAAATAGGGGTAATCACACTAATACTCTGGAACTTCCTAAGGGTCCTTTCACACCCTTGCTGCAACTCAAGAAGTTCCCCGACATACCCGTCTCCACTCAGAGGAACACGAGAGTCCCGCCCACTCCAGAGTGGCCCCGTTTCCGCCTCCTAGCTCGAGAGGATGGATTCCTTTCCCTGCGTGGTCGGGAAAGACTTCCTAGCGTTCCTGTCGCATCTCAAGAGGAGGCGCTCTCCACAGGAAGGCGAGAGGAACTCCAGGATCAGTGCCCATTCCCAGAGTCACCCAGATTTCTCAGTCCTATTCCAGGGAAACCAGTTTTCCCTGCACTGCTTCGACTTTCAAGCGCGGATCAACTCACACCACGGTGGCACGTGGACAGCCCCTGTGGGGAAGCCTCGTGGGAAAGTCTTGTGGGAAAGCCTCGAGGAAAGCCACAGATCCCTTGATCCACGCGAAGGGTAGTGTGACACTGCTGCTACAGCTGGGGAGGAAAGCACACGTGCATGCCCCACTCGAGACTCAGGACTGACTCCCCTGGGGAGACTGCCAGAAGTACCCCAAGATCCATGTCAGTGCTGGAGAGAATCCTCAGGTTCCGGACCCGACTCCACACAAGGTCTTAGGCCCTGGCATCGACGGGAGAGGAATCCCGCGAGGCTCCCGAGCAACTCGCAAGGGGACTGGCCTTTCCTGAGGCACCAGAGCGGGTCCCTGAGGTCCCAGTCGTAAGTCAAGAGCACCTGCCACAACTCGAGAAAATCCAGGAGTTCTCCCTTCCAGGCGAGTTGAGAGCCATTTCCGCTGAGGCGTCTCGAGGCTAATCACACCTAAACTCTGGAAATTCCAAAGGGTCCTTCACACCCTTGCTGCAACTCAAGAAATTCCCCGACATACCCGTCTCCACTCGAGAGGAAGCACGAGAGTCCCGCCCACATCCAGAGGAGCTCCGTTTCCGCCTCCTAGCTCGAGAGGAGGTATCCTTTCCCTGCGTGTCGGGAAAGAATTCCCCGGTCACCCCGTCGGCGTTCCCGTCGCATCTCAAGTGGAGGCGCTCTCCACAGGAAGGCGGAGGAACTCAGGGTCGGTGGCGCACATTCCCAGAGTCCCAAGATGTCTCAGTCGCATGTCCAGGGAAACCTGTTTTTCGCCGGCACTGCCTCGACTTTCCAACAAGCCGAGATTTCGA
>NW_017190298.1:0-11359 GCF_001704415.2 Capra hircus | reverse complement strand
GGGCATGCGCATGCATGCCTTTCCTCCCGAGCTGTAGCAGCAGTGTCATGCTTCCCGTCGCGTGGATCAATGGATCTGTGGCTTTTCCTCTAGGCTTTTCCTAGAGGCTTTCCCACGAGGCTTTCCCACAGGGCTGTCCCCCGTGCCACCTGTGGTGTGAGGCGATCCTCGCATGAAAGTTTAGGCACTCTGTAAAAACAAGATCCTCTGGAATGGACTGAGACATCTGGGGACGCTTGAAATGGTGGCACGACCATGGAGTTCCTCTCTCCCTTCCTGTGGAGAGCGCCTCCACCTGAGATGGCGACGGGAATGCCGGAAGTTCTTTCCCGACCAAGCAGGGAAGGATCCCTCATCTCTAGCTAGGAGGATGAAACGGGGCTACTCTGGATGTGGGCAGGACCCTCGTGTTTCCTCTCGAGTGGAGATGGGAATGTCGGGGAACTTCTTGAGTTGCAGCAAGGGTGTGAAGGACCCTTTGGAAGTTCCAGAGATTAGATGTAATTAGCCTCGAGAACCTCATTGGAAATGGGCCTCATCTCACCTGGAGGGGAGAACCTCCTGGATTTTCTCGAGTTGCGGCAGGTGCTCCCGACTTACGACGGGGACGTCAGGGACCCGCTCTGGTGGCTTCATCTAAGGCCAGTCCCCATGCCAGATGCTGGGGGGCTTCTCTTGATAACTCTCCTGTTGATGCCCGGGCCGAACAACTTGTGTGGTTCGGGGCCGGAACCTGAGGTTTTCCTCTGCAGTGCTGACATGGATATTGGGGTTCTTCTGGAGTCTCCCCTGGAGAGTCAATCCTCCTCTCAAGTGAGGGCACGCACGTGTGCTTTCCTCCCGAGCTGTAGCAAGCAGGGTCACGCTTCCCGTCGTGTGGATCAAAGGGATCTGTGGCTTTCCCTGGAGGCTTTCCCACGAGGCTTTCTCACAGGGCTTTCCCTCGTGCCACCGTGGTGTGAGTTGATCCTCAGCGTGAAAGTCGAGGCAGTGCAGGAAAAACAGGTTCCTCTGGATTGGACTGATGCTGGGAGGCAGTATGAGGACTCCCGTCCGTGATAACGTCATGAGGAAGAAAGCTGACATAGGCATGGTGTGTTCAGACTTCAGGGACCCCTCTGGAAGTTCCTACGCACATACCCCAACAAAAATCTGCCGTCTTTTTTGCTCTGCTTTTCCACTCTTCTGACATTTTCTGGAAAAAGTCAATTCAGGGCTTTAGTCTTCAGCATTTGAAAGAGTGTTTCAATCCAAAAACCCCTCTGAATGCTTTCTAGCCTGCCTGCAGGACTCGTACAGCTGGGCATGTGATTGTTTGAGGCCTCCTTTCCCCAGGAGGCACAGGAAGCTTAAAGCATCCTAGGAATGTAGGGGCATCCGAGGAGTCAAAATCTTTATAATAGGACTGATTAAAAGTTTCATTTTTTGGGTCAATGCTTGCTGCTAAATTTTCATATCCTTTATTTTTAGATAGAGTTGGTATATTAAAAAAACAAGTAGTAGACCTGGTATTAGGAACATTAGATCTTTGAGTTAAGTACCTTCTTTGTTATAACCCACTGCACCTTTGTTTTATAGAGATGTAACTTTAATGCTTTAAGGAAATGCAGATTAAAGAAAAACACTTCAGAGGAAACAAAATTAACATTCATTAAGGAAGAGAGCCAAAAAGTGTTTAACAAGCCTCTTGGCCAGAAGATAATGTAAATCACCAGAGACTTTTTGTATACAAAATGATGTACAGAAAGAGTCTGGGGTGCAACGCTACATAATTTTGTGTTACCCATTGAACTCCATGTTTTATCAAAAGTATAAAAGGCTTTATGAACAATAAAGGATGGGGCCAGTTTCTCGGACCAGTTTCTCGAACTAGTCTCTCGGCCTGGTTTCTTGAGACTCAGGCTCCCCCCGTGTCTTTTTCTCTCTTTCTTCTTCTCTCCCTTTCCTTCTCTCTGCTTTTTACTTTAACTTCAGGCTGAATCTCCACCAGGGGCGCGGAGGCTCGCCAGGTCTACTTACTTGCCTGGCTGTTAAGACCTGCACGAAAGGGAGCTTAAGGTGAGGCACCCTTAGATATTCAAGCAGGGGCTGGTGGCCCAACGTAGATGGTGAAAATTCTTTGTCTGGAATTTTATTGGCCTTCCACGTAAACCAAGATATTCAGCCCTTTTCCTCCAGTTAATCTTCTTACTACACTATAATTTCTTAATCTAATCTTACATTAATAAATAAAAAAGACTTTCCACGACAACGCCGTCCATCCCGTCGAATTCCCTGGATCCAGCGGGGCTGGACCCCGGCAGACTGAGATATCTGGGGGACTCTTGGAATGGTGGCATGACCCTGGAGTTCCTCCGCCTTTCCTGTGGAGAGCGCCTCCTCATGAGATGCGACGGGAACACCGGGAATTCTTTCCCGAACATGCAGGGAAAGGATACCTGACCTCGAGGTATGAGGCGGAAACGGGGCTCCTCTGGATGTGGGCGGGATTCTCGTGCTTCCTCTCGAGTGGAGTCAGGTATGTCGGGGAACTTCTTGAGTTGCAGCAAGGGTGTGAAGGACCCTTTGGAAGTTCCAGATGTTAGGTATGGTTAGCCTCGAGACGCCTCAGAGGAAAAGGGCCTCATCTCGCCTGGAGGGGAGAACCTCCTGGATTTTCTCGAGTTGCGGCAGGTGCTCCTGACTTACTACGGGGACCTCAGGGAATCGCTCTGGTGGCCTCAGGAAAGGCCAGTCCCCATGCGAGTTGCTCTGGGGCCTCTCGGGATTCTTCTCCCGTAGATGCCGGGGCCTAAAACCTTGTGTGGACACGGTGCCGGAACCTGAGGATTCCTCTCCAGTGCTGACATGGATCTTGGGGTATTTCTGGAGTCTCCCCAGGGGAGTCAGTCCTCGTCTCGAGTGGGGGCATGCACGTGCGCTTTCCTCCCGAGCTGTAGCAGCAGTGTCACGCTTCCCTTCGCCTGGATCAAGGGATCTGTGCCTTTCCCTTGAGGCTCTCCCACGAGGCTTTCCCAGAAGGCTTTCTCACAGGGCTGTCCCACGTGCCACCGTGGTGTGAGTCGATCCTCGGCTTGAACGTCGCGGCAATCGAGGGAAAACAGATTTCCCTGGAATGGACTTAGACATCTGCGAGACTCTGGGAATGGTGGCAAGACCCGGGAGTTCCTCTCGCCTTCCAGTGGAGAGTGCCTCCTCTTGAGATGCGACGGGAATGCCGGGAATTCTTTCCCGACCACGCAGGGAAAGGATCCCTCCTCTCGAGCTAGGAGGCGGAAACGGGGCTCCTCTGGATGTGGGCGGGCTCTCGTGCTTACTCTGGAGTAGAGACGGGAATGTCGGGGAACTTCTTGAGTGGCAGCAAGGGTGTGAAGGACCCTTTGGAAGTTCCAGAGGTTAGGTGTGATTAGCCTCGAGACGCCTCAGCGGAAATGGGCCTCATCTCGCCTGGAGGGGACAACCTCCTGGATTGTTTCTAGTTGCGGCAGGTCCTCTCGTCTTACGACGGAGACCTCAGGGACCCGCTCTGGTGGCCTCAGGAAAGGCCAGTCCCCATGCGAGTTGCTCGGGGGCCTCTCGGGATTTCTCTGCCGTTCATGCCGGGGCTTAAGACCTTGTGTGGAGTCGGAGCCGGAACGTGAGGATTACTCTCCAGTGCTGACATGGATCTTGGGGTACCTCCGGAGTCTCCCCAGGGGAGTCAGTCCTCGTCTCAAGTAGGGGCATGCACGTGTGCTTTCCTCCCGAATTGCAGCAGCAGTGTCACGCTTCCCTTCCCGAGGATCAAGGGATCAGTGGCTTTCCCTCGGGGCTTTCCCATGAGGCTTTCACACGAGGCTTTCCCACAGGGCTGTCCCACGTGCCACCGTGGTGTGAGTCGATCCTCGGCTTGAAAGTTGAGGCAGTGCAGGGAAAACAGGTTTCCCTGGAATGGACTGAGATATCTGGGGCACTCTGGGAATGGTGGCACCACCCTGGATTTCCTATCGCCTTTCCTGTGGAGAGCGCCTCTTTTTGAGATGCGACGGGAACGCCGGGAATTCTTTCCCGACCACGCAGGGAACGGATCCCTGCTCTCGAGCTAGGAGGCGGAAACGGGGCTCCTCTGGATGTGGGCGGGACTCTCGTGCTTCCTCTCGAGTGGAGATGGGTTTATCTGGGAACTTCTTAAGTTGCAGCAGGGGTGTGAAGGACCCTTTGGAAGTTTCAGAGGTTATGTGTGATTAGCCTCGAGACGCCTCAGCGGAAATGGGCCTCATCACGCCTGGAGGTGAGAACCTCCTGGATTTTCTCGAGTTGCGGCAGGTGCTCTCAACTTACAAAGGGCACAATAGGGACCCGCTCTGTTGGCCTTAGGAAAGGCCAGTCCCCATGCGAGTTGCTCGGGGGCCTCTCGGGATTCCTCTCCCGACGATGCCGGGGCCTAAGACCTTGTGTGGAGTCGGTGCTGGAACCTGAGGATTCCTCTCCAGTGCTGACATGGATCTTGGGGTACTTCTGGAGTCTCCCCAGGGGAGTCAGTCCTGGTCTCGAGTTTGGGTATGCACGTGCGCTTTCCTCCCGAGCTCTAGCAGCATTGTCACGCTTCCCTTCGCGTGGAACAAGGGATCTGTGGCTTTCCCTCGAGGCTTTCCCACGAGGCTTTCCAATGAATCCTTCCCACAGACCTCTCCCACGTGCCACCATGGTGTGAGTCGATCCTCAGCTTGAAAGTCGAGGCAGTGCAGGGAAAACAGGTTTCCCTGGAATGGACTGAGACATCTGGGGACTCTGGGAATGGTGGCCGGACCCTGGAGTTCCTCTCGCCTTTCCTGTGGAGAGCTCCTCTTTTTGAGATGCGACGGGAACGCAGAGAATTCTTTCCCGACCACGCAGGGAAAGGATCCCTCCTTTCGAGCTAGGAGGTGGAAACTGGGCTCCTCTGGATGTGGGTGGGACTCTCGTGCTTCCTCTCGAGTGGAGACGGGTATGTCGAGGAACTTCTTGAATTGCAGCAAGGGTGTGAAGGACCCTTTGGAAGTTCCAGAGGTTAGGTGTGATTAGCCTCGAGACGCTGCTGCGGAAATGGGCCTAATATCTCCTGGAGGGGAGAACCTCCTGGATTTTCTCGAGATGCGGCAGGTGCTCTCGACTTATGATGGTGACCTCAGGGACCCGCTCTGGTGGCCTCAGGCAAGGCCCGTCCCCAGCGAATTGGTCGACGGCATCTCGGGATTCCTCTCCTGTCGATGCCGGGGGCCTAAGACCTTGTGTGGAGTCGGTGCCGGAACCTGAGGTTTCCTCTCCGGTGCTGACATGGATCTTAGGGTATTTCTGGAGTCTCCCCAGGGGAGTCAGTCCTCGTCTCGTATTGGGGCATGCACGTGCGATTTCCTCTCGAGTTGTAGCAGCAGTGTCACGCTTCCCTTCGCGTGGATCAAGGGATCTGTGCCTTTCCCTCAAGGCTTGCCCAGGAGGCTTTCCCACAGGGCTGTCCCACGTGCCACCATGGTGTGAGTCAATCCTCGGCTTGAAAGTCGAGGCAGTGCAGGGAAAACAGGTTTCCCTGGAATGGACTGAGACATCTGGGGGACTCTGGGAATGGTGGCACGACCCTGGAGTTCCTCTCGCCTTTCCTGTGGAGAGCGCCTCCTCTTGAGATGCGACGGAAACGCCGGGAATTCTTTCCCGACCACACAGGGAAAGGATCCCTCCTCTCGAGCTAGGAGGCGGAAACGGGGCTCCTCTGGATGAGGGCGGGACTCTCGTGGTTCCTCTCGAATGGAGACGGGCATGTCACGGAACTTCTTGAGTTGCAGCAAGAGTGTGAAGGACCCTTTGGAAGTTCCAGAAGTTAGGTGTGATTAGCCTCGAGACGCCTCAGCGGAAATGGGCCTCATCTCGCCTGGAGGGGGAACCTCCTGGATTTTCTCGAGTTGCGGCAGGTGCTCTCAACTTACGATGGGGACCTCAGGAACCCGCTCTTCTGGTCTCAGGAAAGGCCAGGCGCCATGCGAGTTGCTCGGGGCCTCTTGGGATTCCTCTCCCGTCAATGCCGTGGCCTAAGACCTTGTGTGGAGTAGGTGCTGGAATCTCAGCATTCCTTTTCCAGTGCTGACATGGATCTTGGGGTACGTCTGGAGTCTCCTCAGGAGAGTCAGTCCTAGTCTCGAGTGGGGGCACGCACTTGTGCTTTTCCTCCCGAGCTGAAGCAGCAGTGTCGTGCTTGCCTTCGCATGGATCAAGAGATAAGGGGCTTTCCCTCGAGGCTTTCCCCACGAGGCTTTCCCATGAGGCTTTCCCACAGGGCTGTCCCACCTGCCACCGTGGTGTGAGTCGATCCTCGGCTTGAAAGTCGAGGCAATGCAGGGAATGCTGGTTCCCTGGAATGGACTGAGACATCTGGGGGACTCTGGAATGGTGGCCCGACCCCTGGAGTTTCTCTCGCCTTTCCTGTGGAGAGCGCCTCCTCTTGAGAAGTGATGGAAACGCCGGGAATTCTTTCCCGACCATGCAGGGGAAAAGGATCCTTCCTCTCGAGCTAGGAGGCCGGGAAACGGGGCTTCCTCTGGATGTGGACGGGACTCTCGTGCTTCCTATCGAGTCGAGACAGGTATGTCGGGGAACTGCTTGAGTTGCAACATGGTTGTAAAGGACCCTTTGGAAGTTCCAGATGTTAGATGTGATTAGCCTGGAGACGCCACAGTGGAAATGGGCCTCGTCTCGCCTGGAGGGGAGAACCTCTTGGATTTTCTCGAGTTGCGGCAGGTGCTCTCGACTTACGACGGGGACCTCAGGGACCAGCTCTGGTGGCCTCAGGAAAGGCCAGTCCCCATGCGAGTTGCTCAGGGGCCTCTCGGGATTCCTCTCCCATCGATGCCGCGGCCTAAGACCTTGTGTGGAGTCGCTGCCGGAACCTGAGGATTCCTCTCCAGTGCTGACATGGATCTTGAGGGTACTTCTGGAGTCTCCCCAGGGGAGTCAGTCCTCGTCTCGAGTGGGGGCATGCACGTGCGCTTTCCTCCCGAGCTGTAGCAGCAGTGTCACGCTGCCCTTCGCGTGGATCAAGGGATCTGTGGCTTTCCCTCGAGGCTTTCCACGAGTCTTTCCCACGAGGCTTTCTAACGAGGCTTTCCCACAGGGTGTCCCACGTGCCACCGTGGTGTGAGTCGATCCTCGGCTTGAAAGTCGAGGCAGTGCAGGGAAATCAGGTTTCCCTGGAATGGATGGAGACATCTGGTTGTCTCTGGGAATGGTGGCACGACCCTGGAGTTCCTCTCGCCTTTCCTGTGGAGAGCTCCTGCTCTTGAGTTGCGACGGGAACGCCGGGAATTCTTTCCCGACCACGCAGGGAAAGGATCCCTCCTCTCGAGCTAGGAGGCGGAAACGGGGCTCCTCTGGCATGTGGGCAGGACTCTCGTGCTTCCTCTCAAGTGGAGCCGGGTATGTCGGGGAACTTCTTGAGTTGCAGCAAGGGTGTGAAGTACCCTTTGGAAGTTCCAGAGGTTAGGTGTGATTAGCCTCGAAACACCTCAGCGGAAATGGGCCTCATCTGGCCTGGAGGGGAGAACCTCCTGGATTTTCTCGAGTTGCAGCAGGTGCTCTCGACTTACGACGGGGACCTCAGGGACCCGCTCTGGTGGCCTCAGGAAAGGCCAGTCCCTATGCGAGTTGCTCGGGGGCCTCTCGGGATTCCTCTCCCTTCGATGTCGGGGCCTAAGACCTTGTGTGGAGTCGGTGCCGGAACCTGAGGATTCCTTTCCAGTGCTGACATGGATCTTGGGGTACCTCTGGAGTCTCCCCAGGGGATTCAGGCCTCGTCTCGAGTGGGGGCATGAGTGTGCCCTTTCCTCCCATGCTGTAGCAGCAGTGTCATGCTTCTGCTTGCGTGGACCAAGGGATCTGTGACTTTCCCTCGAGTCTTTCCCTCGAGGCTCTCCCACAGGGCTGTCCCACGTGTCTCGGTGGTGTGAGTCGATCCTCGCGTGAAAGCCGAGGCAGTGCAGGGAAAACAGGTTCCTGTGGAATGGACTGAGACATCTGGGGGAGTCTTGGAATGGTGGCACGACCCTGCAGTTCCTCTCCCCTTTCTTTTGGAGAGCGCCTCCTCTTGAGATGCGATGGGAATGCCGGGAATTCCTTTCCCGACCATGTAGGGAAAGGATCCCTCATCTCGAGCTACGAGCCGGAAACGGAGCTCCTCTGGATGTGGCCGGGACCCTCGTGTTTCCTCTTGAGTGGAGACGGGTATGTCGGGGAACTTCTTGAGTTGCAGCATGACTGTGAAAGACTCTTTTGAAGTTCCAGAGTTCACGTGTGATTAGCCTCGAGACACCTCAGTGGAAACGGGCCTCATCTCGCCTGCAGGGGAGAACCTCCAGGATTTTCTCGAGTTGCGTCAGGTGCTCTCGAGTTACGACGGAGACATCAGGGACCCGCTCTGGTGACCTCAGGAAAGGCCAGTCCCCATGCGAGGTGCTAGGGGGCCTCTCAGGATTCCTCTCCCGTCGATGCCGGGGCCTAAGACCTTGTGTGGAGTCGGGACCGGAACCTGAGGATTCCTCTCCAGTGCTGACATGGATCTTGGCGTACTTCTGGAGTCTCCCAAGCTTGCGTCAGTTCTCGGCTCGAGTGGGGTCATGCACGTGCGCTTTAATCCCGAGCGGTAGCAGCAGTGTCGCGCTTCCCATCTCGTGGATCAAGGTATCTGTGGCTTTCCCTCGAGGCTTTCCCCACGAGGCTTTCCCACGAGGCTTTGCCACAGGGCTGTCCCACGTGCCACAGTGGTGTGAGTCGATCCTCGGCTTGAAAGTCGAGTCAGTGCGGGGAAACAGGTTTCCCTGGAATGGACTGAGATATCTGGGGGACTCGGAGAATGGTGGCATGTCCCTGGAGTTCCTCTCGCCTTTCCTGTGGAGAGCGCCTCCTCTTGAGATGCGACGAGAACGCCGGGAATTCTTTCCCGACCTCGAAGGGAAAGGATCCCTCCTCTCGAGCTATGAGGTGGAAACGGGGCTCCTCTGGATGTGGGCGGAACTATCGTGCTTCCTCTTAAGTGCAGACGGGTATGTCGGGGAACTTCTTGATTTGCAGCAAGGGTGTGAAGGACCCTTTGGAAGTTCCAGAGTTTAAGTGTGCTTAGCCTTGAGATGTGTCAGCGGGAAATAGGCTTCATTTTGCCTGGAGGGGAGAACATCCTTGATTTTCTCCAGTTGCGGCAGGTGCTCTCGACTTACAATGGGGACCGCAGGGACCCGCTCTGGTGGCCTCAGGAAAGGCCAGTCAAGATCCAAGACAGCATTGGAGAGGGAGAGACATCACGAGAGGCTCCCGAGCAACTCGCATGGGGAGTGGCCTTTCCTGAGGCCACCAAAGCGGGTCCCTGAGGTCCCCGTCGTAAGTCGAGAGCACCTGGCGCAACTCGAAAAAATCCAGGAGGTTCTCCCCTCCAGGCGAGATGAGACCCATTTGCGCTGAGGCATCTCGAGGCTAATCACATCTAACCTCTGGAACTTCCAAAGGGCCCTTCACACCATTGCTGCAACTCAAGAAGTTCCCCGACATACCCGTTTCCCACTCGAAAAGGAAGCACGAGAGTCCCGCCCACAACCAGAAGAGCCCCGTTTCAGCCTCATAGCTCGAGAGGAGGGATCCTTTCCTTTCGTGTCGGGAAAGAATTTCCGGCGTTCCATCCCATCTCAAGAAGAGGCGCTCTCCAAAGGAAAGGCGAGAGGAACTCAGGGTCGTGCCACCATTCCCAGAGCACCCAGATGTCTCAGTCGATTCCAGGGAAACCTGTTTTCCCGCAATGCCTCGACTTTCAAGCCGAGGATCGACTCAGAACTCGGTGGCACGTGGGAGAGCCCTGTGAAAAGCCTAGTGGGAAAGCCTCGTGGGAAAGCCTACTGAGAAAGCCACAGATCCCTGGATCCACGCAAAGGGAAGCGTGACACTGCTGCTAAAGCTCGGGAGGAAAGCACACGTGCACGCCACACTCGCGACGAGGACTGACTCCCCTGGGAGACTCCAGAAGTACCCCAAGATCCATGTCAGAACTGGAGAGGAATCCTCAGGTTCCGGCACCGACTCCACACAATGTCTCAGGCCGCGGCATAGACGGGAGAGGAATCGCTAGAGGCCCACGAGCAACTCGCATGGGGCGGGCCTTTCCTGAGGGCACTAGAGCGTGTCCCTGAGGTCCCCGTCGGAATCCGAGAGCACCTGCGGCAACTCGAGAAAATCCAGGAGGTTCTCCCCTCCAGGCGAGATGAGGCCCATTTCCGCTGAGGAGTCTCGAGGCTTATCACACCTAACTCTGGAACTTCCAAAGGGTCCTTCACACCCTTGCTGCAACTCAAGAAGTTCCCGACATACCCGTCTCCACTCGAGAGGAAGCACGAGAGTCCCGCCCACATCCAGAGGAGCCGTTTCCGCTTCTAGCTCGAAAGGAGGGGTCCTTTCCCTGCGTGGTTGGGAAAGAATTCCCGGCGTTTCCGTCGCAACTCAAGAGGAGGCGCTCTGACAGGAAAGGCGAGAGGGTCTCCAGGGTCGTGCCACCATTCCCAGAGTCCCCCAGATTTCTCAGTCCATTCCAGGGAAACCTTTTTTCCCTGCACTGCCTCGACTTTCAAACCGAGGATCGAGACACACCACGGTGGCCCGTGGACAGCCCTGTGGGAAAGCCTCGAGGGAAGGCCTCGTGGGAAAGCCTCATGGGAAAGCCTCGAGGGAAAGCCATAGATCGCTTGATCCACGAGAAGGGAAGCATGACACTGCTGCTACAGCTCGGGAGGAAAGCGCACGTGCCTACCCCCCTCGAGACGAGGACTGACTCCCTGGGGAGACTCCAGAAGTACCCCAAGATCCATGTCAGCACTGGAGAGGAGTCCTCAGGTTCCGGCACCGACTCCACACAAGGTCTTAGGCCCCGGCATCTACGGGAGAGGAATCCGAGAGGCCCCGAGCAACTCGCATGGGCACTGGCCTTTCCTGAGGCCACCAGAACAGGTCCCTGAGGTCCCCGTCGTAAGTCGAGAGCACCTGCCGCAACTCGAGAAAATCCAGGAGGTTCTCCCTCCAGGCGAGATGAGGCCCATTTCCGCACAGGCGTCTCGAGGCTAATCACACCAGCCTCGGGAAATTCCAAAGGGTCCTTCACACCCTTGCTGCAGCTCAAGAGATCCCCCGACATACCCGTCTCCTCTCGAGAGGAAGCATGAGAGTCCTGCCCACATCCAGAGGAGCCCCGATTCCGCCTCAAAGCTCAAGAGCAGGGATCCTTTCCCTGCGTGTGCGGGAAAAATTCCCCGCGTTCCGTCACATCTGAAGTGGAGGCATCTCCACAGGAAAGGCGAGAGGAACTCCAGGGTCGTGCCACCAT
>NW_017190297.1:0-11359 GCF_001704415.2 Capra hircus | reverse complement strand
TTTGATCAACCAATAGCAGAACACAGGTCAGCATTTTTACTTAATAAATCCCTGCCATTTTCTTTTAGCGAACAAAACTGAGAGTACATTTGGGGGAATGAAAAAAATTCCAACACAGCACACATCTGATATGATTAATACAATTGGTAACAGGACCGCTCTCCCGTCCCACACACCCAGAATTTATCAAGTAAATTATATGTAGGAATATGTTTTTATATCATCACAAGTAGGTTCGGGGAAAAAAGAATCAAAATGTATTGTACACAAATAATAATAGAAATTACCACTCTCTCGCTTCACCATCCTTTGTATATACTCCAGCTACCACCCACACAAACAACCCCAAACCACATTCACACAAACACCCCACATATAAAGTAAATTTTTTTCTGCGAGGGCCAGACTTTTTATTTTATTTTGATTACATAGAGATATATAGAACATACAATATAATACACAGATACAATTTGAGTTGGTAAGAAATCCACCATAAAAAAACAAGTTTAATAGCGAAACCATGATACTAACTGTGAGTTTTCTATTACGTGTGTGCTTCAGAGAGAGAAGGTGGAGACAGGATGTGTGCTTCTGCCTTCTCCTAAAGTATTTATTTTCAGGATTTGAGCTGAACACTTCTAAAACACCCTCCCTTTTCTCTTCCTGTTAAATGAATAAGGGGGTCCCCCCAACACCACCATCAATACCTCCCCAGTAAGGCACTCCAAAATTAATCAGTAATTATAACAAAATCTCTGTTTCCTGATCAAAACATAGATAAAAAAAATTTACTGGTTAACACTAAGTAACAAATACTATTTCTGAAAATTTATTTTTATTATATATATACCGGGAGGAGAGTTTGGGCTGGGCTTGTGTGTGGGTTTTGACTAACACGTCGCGCATTCCTTCAGGTCATTGTAACGAGGGAGGCCTTCTATTTTTCACATGGAACCTCAGACTGATCTGGGGCGCGCGGTGTTCTTTGATGCTCATTAGTGTCGGTATCTCGTAATAATATTTCCTCGTCTCTCTCGCTCGTTTAACAAGATGCAAACATATATGAAAATTTATAACATTAATTGGCGTTATTTTTGATTGTTGCAACCAGCCTCATAACGCATTTGCATTATGCACAATAGCTTGCTTAAATTCGAACAACTAACAGCAAGGTGAATATTGTGGTTTAAAACTCTTTAAAATACAAAATCGCATAAGCATAAATGAATTCTTCTTCTTATTATTTTTTTACCATTTTTTAACTTTATTTTACCAGCGTTACATCCAGTTAAGGATCATATCCGGTTTTGACCATCACATCAATGCATGAATCCTCGGCAACGGTGTGTACACGAATTTTCTCCTCAAAAAATTCTTGAACCTCCTTTTCTTTTCCCTACCAAATCTCCTCCTTTCTCTCCATTAATATTCCATCTATGCTGGGTTCATGTCCTTAGTGGCCCACCCTCTACACAAGCACTCCCCCCTGTATTTTTCTATCTTGTATTTTGAATCCTATAGACGGCAGAAAGTTATGTTTCTTACATACACCTGCTATTTTTTTATAACATGTTTCAATTGCCATTTTTTCACTAGAAGAACCCCCTCTGCACCCAACATCATTCCCAGCCGTCTCCTCTCCTTCCCAGCAATGAGTCTCGGGCGAAAAAACTGTTACTAATATAAAGACTCTGTATCTCCTTTTTGATGTATCCTCAAGAAGAGAGATAGGGGGGTGGAGCTTTTTTTCGTTACCTTATCTTTCTAAATTCCGCCACGTATTATTCGCCCGCCCCTAGCCTCCCCGAATAATTCCCTCCGTCTCACGCTGCGCTTTTCTTCTTCTCGGGCTCTCTACTACACTCTGTATGATCGGCACCACACATGTTTCATCCTCATACCTCCATTAGATTACGGATTCAAATGTATTTTCTTTTTAATGGCTGAGTAATAACCTCCATTGTGGTATTATGTTTATTCGCTATCACGCTTTTCTCTTATTCCCATTTGTCATTGCTGCTGATGAGAAACAAATACTACAGTTGCTTCCAATGACTCTGCGCTATCCTATAAAATAAAATTCAGTGTTTGGGCGGATGAAGCATATGGGAGCGGTAGCTATATCTGTTTTTCTTTCTTTTTTCATAAGTTCTTGGTTCCTGGTTGCATATGTCCCAGCAAGGGGCCCTCGGGATGCTCTGGGGTTCATAAGGTCATTTCTATTTTCCTGAGTGTGTTTCTAATATAAGGAATCCTCCGCACACTTGTTCTCCTTAGTGGCCTGTACTATTTTGCATTCCCTACCAAAGCAGTGTAAGTTTGGGTCCTTTTTTCTCCACAACCCCTCTCCCAAATGCACTTTATGTTTGTAGACCTTTCAGAATAGGTAAATTTCCATCTTTGCAATGATGTGGATGTTGAGACTCTTCTTTTGCATTGTTGTTTGTTATAGGGTCATCTATATGTTCTTTGTTCTTTGGAGAAGAAAATGTCTAATTTAAGAATTGTATTTGTCCAATATTTTTGATATGGGAGGAGTCAATTATTTTTCTGGGAATTGAGGAATTGAGCTGCATAAGTTGCTTGTATATTTTTGAGATTAGTTGTTTTGTCAGTTGCTTCATTTGCTATTATTTTCTCCCATTCAGAAAGCTGTCTTTTCACCTTGCTTATATTTTCCTTTGTTGTGGCAGAAGCTTTTAATTTTAATTAGATCCCATTTGTTTATTTTTTGCTTTTATTTCCAGAATTCTGGGAGGTGGATCATAGAGGATCCTGCTGTGATTTATGTCTGAGAGTGTTTTTCCTATGTTCTCCTCTAGGAGTTTTATAGTTTCTGATCTTACATTTAGATCTTTAATCCATTTTGAGTTTATTTTTGTGTGTGGTGTTAGAAAGTGATCTAGTTTCATTCTTTTACAAGTGGTTGACCAGTTTTTCCCAGCACCACTTGTTAAAGAGATTGTCTTTACTCATTGTATATTCTTGCCTCCTTTGTCAAAGATAAGGTGTCCATATATGTGTGGATTTATCTCTGGGCTTTCTATTTTTGTTCCATTGATCTATATGTCTGTCTTTGTGCCCAGTACCATACTGTCTTGATGACTGTGGCTTTGTAGTAGAGCCTGAAGTCAGGCAAGTTGATTCCTCCAGTTCCATTCTTCTTTCTCAAGATTGCTTTGGCTATTCGAGGTTTTTTGTATTTCCATACAAATCTTGAAATTATTTGTTCTAGTTCTGTGAAAAATGTGGCTGGTAGCTTGATAGGGATTGCATTGAATTTGTAAATTGCTTTGGGTAGTATACTCATTTTCACTATATTGATTCTTCCAATCCATGAACATGGTATATTTCTCCATCTATTAGTGTCCTCTTTGATTTCTTTCATCAGTGTTTTATAGTTTTCTATATATAGGTCTTTAGTTTCTTTAGGTAGATATATTCCTAAGTATTTTATTCTTTTCGTTGCAATGGTGAATGGAATTGTTTCCTTAATTTCTTTTCTACTTTCTCATTATTCATGTATAGGAATGCAAGGGATTTCTGTGTGTTGATTTTATATCCTGCAACTTTACTATATTCATTGATTAGCTCTAGTAATTTTCTGGTGGAGTCTTTAGGGTTTTCCATGTAGAGGATCATGTCATCTGCAAACAGTGAGAGTTTTACTTCTTCTTTTCCAATTTGGATTCCTTTTATTTCTTTTTCTGCTCTGATTGCTGTGGCCAAAACTTCCAGAACTATGTTGAATAGTAGCGGTGAAAGTGGACACCCTTGTCTTGTTCCTGACTTTAGGGGAAATGCTTTCAATTTTTCACCATTGAGGATAATGTTTGCTGTGGGTTTGTCATATATAGCTTTTATTATGTTGAGGTATGTTCCTTCTATTCCTGCTTTCTGGAGAGTTTTTATCATAAATGGATGTTGAATTTTGTCAAAGGCCTTCTCTGCATCTATTGAGATAATCATATGGTTTTTTATTTTTCAATTTGTTAATGTGGTGAATTACATTGATTGATTTGCGGATATTGAAGAATCCTTGCATCCCTGGGATAAAGCCCACTTGGTCATGGTGTATGATCTTTTTAATGTGTTGTTGGATTCTGATTGCTAGAATTTTGTTGAGGATTTTTGCATCTATGTTCATCAGTGATATTGGCCTGTAGTTTTCTTTTTTGTGACATCTTTGTCAGGTTTTGGTATTAGGGTGATGGTGGCCTCATAGAATGAGTTTGGAAGTTTACCTTCCTCTGCAATTTTCTGGAAGAGTTTGAGGAGGATAGGTGTTAGCTCTTCTCGAAATTTTTGGTAGAATTCAGCTGTGAAGCCGTCTGGACCTGGGCTTTTGTTTGCTGGAAGATTTCTGATTACAGTTTCAATTTCCATGCTTGTGATGGGTCTGTTAAGATTTTCTATTTCTTCCTGGTTCAGTTTTGGAAAATTGTACTTTTCTAAGAATTTGTCCATTTCTTCCACGTTGTCCATTTTATTGGCATACAACTGCTGATAGTAGTCTCTTATGATCCTTTGTATTTCTGTGTTGTCTGTTGTGATCTCTCCATTTTCATTTCTAATTTTATTGATTTGATTTTTCTCTCTTTGCTTCTTGATGAGTCTGGCTAATGGTTTGTCAATTTTATTTATCCTTTCAAAGAACCAGCTTTTGGCTTTGTTGATTTTGCTATGGTCTCTTTTGTTTCTTTTGCATTTATTTCTGCCCTAATTTTTAAGATTTCTTTCCTTCTACTAACTCTGGGGTTCTCCATTTTTCCTTTTCTAGTTGCTTTAGTTGTAGAGTTAGGTTATTTATTTGACTTTTTTCTTGTTTTTTTTTTTTTTTTTTTTTTTTTATTATTTTTTTTTTTTATTTTTTTTTTTTTTGAAAATTAATTTCCTTTATTTTTTTTTTTTTTTTTATTAATTAATTTTTTTTTTTTAATTTTAAAATCTTAAATTCTTACATGCGTTCCCAAACATGAACCCCCCTCCCACCTCCTCCCCACAACATCTCTCTGGGTCATCCCATGCACCTGCCCCAAGCAAGCTGCACCCTACGTCAGACATGGACTGGCGATTCAATTCTTACATGACAGTATACATGTTAGAATTCCCATTCTCCCAAATCGTCCCACCCTCTCCCTCTCCCTCTGAGTCCAAAAGTCCGTTATACACATCTGTGTCTTTTTTCCTGTCTTGCATACAGGGTCGTCATTGCCATCTTCCTAAATTCCATATATATGTGTTAGTATACTGTATTGGTGTTTTGAGGTATGCCTCTATTGCTATGAACTTTCCTCTTAGCACTGCTTTTAGTGTCCCACAGGTTTTGGGTTGTTATGTTTTCATTTTCATTAGTTTCTATGCATATTTTGATTTCTTTTTTGATTTCTTCTGTGATTTGTTGGTTATTCAGAAGTGTGTTGTTCAACCTCCATATGTTGGAATTTTTAATAGTTTTCTTCTGTAATTGAGATCTAATCTTCATGCATTATGGTCAGAAAAGATGCTTGGAATGATTTCGATTTTCTTGAATTTATCAAGTTTAGATTTATGGCCCAGGATGTGATCTTTCCTGGAGGAGGTTCCATGAGCACTTGAAAAAAAAGGTGAAATTCATTGTTTTGGGTGAAATGTCCTATAGATATCAATTAGGTCTAACTGATCTAATGTATAATTTAAAGTTTGCGTTTCTTTGTTAATTTTCTGTTTAGTTGATCTGTCCATAGGTGTGAGTGGGGTATTAAAGTCTCCCACTATTATTGTGTTATTGTTGATTTCCCCTTTCATACTTGTTAGCATTTGTCTTACATATTGCGGTGCTCCTATATTGGGTGCATATATATTTATAATTGTTATATCTTCTTCTTGGATTGTTCCTTTGATCATTATGTAGTGGCCTTCTTTGTCTCTTTTCACAGCCTTTGTTTTAAAGTCTATTTATCGGATATGAGTATTGCCACTCCTGCTTTCTTTTGGTCTCTATTTGCGTGGTATATCTTTTTCCAGCCCTTCACTTTCAGTCTGTATGTGTCCCTTGTTTTAAGGTGGGTCTCTTGTAAGCAGCATATAGAGGGGTCTTGTTTTTGTATCCATTCGGCCAGTCTTTGTCTTTTGGTTGGGGCGTTCAACCCATTTACGTTTAAGGTAATTATTGATAAGTATGATCCCGTTACCATTTACTTTATTGTTTTGGGTTCGGGTTTATACACCCTTTTCGTGTTTCCTGTCTAGAGAATATCCTTTAGAATTTGTTGGAGAGCTGGTTTGGTGGTGCTGAATTCTCTCAGCTTTTTGCTTGTCTGTAAAGCTTTTGATTTCTCCTTCGTATTTGAATGAGATCCTTGCTGGGTACAGTAATCTGGGCTGTAGGTTATTGTCTTTCATCACCTTAAGTATGTCTTGCCATTCCCTCCTGGCCTGAAGAGTTTCTATTGAAAGATCAGCTGTTATCCTTATGGGAATCCCCTTGTATGTTATTTGTTGTTTTTCCCTTGCTGCTTTAATATTTGTTCTTTGTGTTTGATCTTTGTTAATTTGATTAATATGTGTCTTGGGGTGTTTCACCTTGGGTTTATCCTATTTGGAACTCTCTGTGTTTCTTGGACTTGGTGATTATTTCCTTCCCCATTTTAGGGAAGTTTTCAACTATTATCTCCTCAAGGATTTTCTCATGATCTTTCTTTCTGTCTTCTTCTTCTGGGACTCCTATAATTCGAATGTTGGAGCATTTCATATTGTCCTGGAGGTCTCTGAGATTGTCCTCATTTCTTTTAATTCGTTTTTCTTGTTTCCTCACTGATTCATTTATTTCTACCATTCTATCTTCTATTTCACTAATCCTATCTTCTGCCTCCGTTATTCTACTATTTGTTGCCTCCAGAGTGTTTCTGATCTCATTTATTGCATTATTCATTATATTTTGACTCTTTTTTATTTCTTCTAGGTCCTTGTTAAACCTTTCTTGCATCTTCTCAATCCTTGTCTCTAGGCTATTTATCTGTGATTCCATTTTGATTTCAAGATTTTGGATCATTTTCACTATCAATATTCGGAATTCCTTCTCCGGTAGATTCCCCTACTTCTTCCTCTTTTGTTTGGTTTGGTGGGCAACTCTCCTGTTCCTTTACCTGCTGAGTATTCCTCTGTCTCTTCATCTTGGTTATATTGCTGCGTTTGGGGTGGCCTTTTTATATTCTGGAAATTTGTGGAGTTCTCTTTATTATGGAGCTTCCTCACTTTGGGTGGGTTCTATCAGTGGCTTGTCAAGGTTTCCTGGTTAGGGAGGCTTGTGTTGGAGTTTTGGTGGGTGGAGCTGGGTTTCTTCTCTCTGGAGTGCAGTGGAGTGACCCATAATGGGTTATGAGACATCAAAGGTTTGGGGATAATTTTGAGCTGCCTGTATATTGAAGCTCAGGGGAGTGTTCCTGTGTTGCTGGAGAATTTGCGTGGTATGTCTTGTTTTGGAACTTGTTGGCCCTTGAGTGGAGTTTGGTTTTGGTGTAGGTATGAGGGCATTTGATGAGCTCCTATTGCTTAATGTTCCCTGAATTCAAGAGTTCTCTAATGTTTTCAGGCTTTGGATTTAAGCCTCCTGCTTCTGGTTTTTCGGTTTTATTTTTATAGTAGCCTCTAGATTTCTCCATCTATACAGCACCAATGATGAAACATCTAGGTTAAAGATGAAAAGTTTCTCCACATTGAGGGACACTCAGAGAGGTTCACTGAGTTACAAGGAGAGAGAGAGATGGAGGGGGTAGTTAGAGGTAACTGGAATGAGATGCAGTGAGATCAAAAGAGGAGAGAGCAAGCTATCCAGTAGTCACTTCCTTATGTGCGCTCTATAGTCTGGACCGCTCAGAGGTATTTACAGAGTTATACGGGGAAGAGGAGAGGGAGGAAGTAGACAGAGGTGACCAGGAGGATAAGAGAGAGGAATGAGTAGGAGAGAGACAAATCCTGCCAGTAACCAGTTCCTTAGGTGTTCTCCACCGTCTGGAACACACAGAGATTCACAGAGTTGGATAGAGAAGAGATGGGGGAGAAAAAAGAGACAGAGGCCACCTGGTGGAGAAAAGGAGAGTCCAGAGGAGGAGAGAGGGTCAAGCCAGTAATCTCGCTCTCAGGTAAACTTGGGTAGTGAAGTTTGGGTTTTTAAATGTACAAAATTGACAACAAAACCTAAGAACAAAGATTAAAAATCTGTTTTTGAAGACAATGGCCTGCTTTTTCTGGTTGCCTGGTGTCCTCTGCCAGCCTACAGAAGTTGTTTTGTGGAGTTTGCTCGGCATTGAAATGTTCTTTTGAGGAATTTGTGAGGGAGAAAGTGGTCTTCCCGTCCTATTCCTCCGCCATCTTCCCTCTCCCCTCCGAAATCATTTTTTAAGTTAAGAATATTTGCATCTGTATTCCTCAAAGATATTTTTTTAATACTTTTTTGAAGTGCCCATATATGACTTTGACATGAGTAATGCTGGCCTCATGAAATGAGTTTGAAATTATTCTCACTTATTTAATTTTCTGCATGAGTTTGAGAAGGATTGGTATTAACTCTTCTTTAGATTTTTGGTAGAATTCACCAGTGAAACTATGTGGTCCTGGACATTTATTTATTGGTAATTTTTTGATTCCTCATTCAGCATTCTTAATTGTTGTCTATTCAGATTTTCTATCTTATTGAGATTCATTCTTTTTTAATTTATTTTTTAATTAATTTAATTACTTTAATTGGAGTTTAACTACTTTACAATATTGTAGTCGTTTTTGCCATACATTCACATGAAACAACCATGGGTGCACATGTGTCCCCCATCCTGAACCCCTCCCCTTCCCTCCCCATCCATCTCTCAGGGTCATCCCAGTGCACCAGCCCTGAGTACCCTGTCTCATGCATCACACCTGGACTGGCGATCTATTTCACATATGGTAATATACATATTTTAATGCTATTCTCTCAAATCATCCCACCCTCATCTTCTCCCACAGAGTCCAAAAGTCTTTTCTTAATTTCCATGTCTCTTTTGCTGTCTCACATATTGGGTCATTATTACCATCTTTCTAAATTCCATATATAGGCATTAGTATACTGTATTGGTGTTTTTCTTTCTGACTTACTTCACTCTGTATAATAGGTTCCAGTTTCATCCACCTCATTAGAACTGATTCAAACACATTCTTTTTAATAGCTGAAAATATTCCATTGTGTATACGTACCACAGCTTTCTTGTCCATTCGTCTGCTGAGGAACATCTAGGTTGCTTCCATGTCCTAGCTATTGTAAACAGTGGTGTGATGAACATTGGGGTAAACATGTCTCTTTCAATTCTGGTTTCCTCAGTAGTGTATGGTTCTTGATAGGTAATATCATGCAAAATACTAGGCTAAGTGAAACACAAGCTGGAATCAAGATTGCTTGGAGAAATATCAATAACCTCAGATATGAAGATGACACCATCCTTATGGCAGAAAGAGAAGAGGAACTAAAGAGCATCTTGAGGAAGATAAAAAAGGAGAGTGAAAAGCTGGCTTAAAACTCACCATTCAAAAAACTAAGATCATGGCATCTGGTCCCATCACTTCATAGCAAATAATTGCGGAAACAATGGAAACAGTGAGAGAATTTATTTTCCTGGGCTCCAAAATCACTGCAGATTGTGACTGCAGCCACAAAAATTAAAAGACACTTACTCCTTGAAAGAAAATCTATGACAAACCTAGACACATATTATAAAGTAGAATCATTACTTTGCTGACAATGTTCTGCATAGCCAAAGCTATGGTTTTTCCAATAGTCATGTATGAATGTGAGAGTTGGACCATAAAGAAAGCTGAGCACTGAAGAATTGATGTTTTTGAACTGTGATGTTGGAGAAGACTCTTTAGAGTCCCTTAGGCTGCAAGGAAATCAAACAAGTCAGTCCTAAAGGAAATCAATCCTGAGTATTCATTGGAATGACTGATGCTGAAACTGATGTTCCAATATGTTGGCCACCTGATGTGAAGAGCCGATTCAGTAGAAAAGACTCTGATACTAGGAAAGATTGAAGGCAGGAGGAGGATGGGAGGACAGAATATGAGATGGTTGGATGGCATCACTAGCTCAATGGACATCAGTTTGAGTAAGCTCCAGGAGATGATGAAGGACAGGGAAGTCTGGCATGCTACAGTGCATAGGGTAACAGAGGGTTGAATATGGCTGACTGAACAACAACAATAGTTCTAGGGATTTATTTATTCTAGGTTATAAAATCTGTTGATGTATAATTGATGATAGTTGTTTCTGTCATATAATCTTGATTTCTAATTTACCTCTGTGTTTCTGGCAGCTAATGAGATTCTTCAGTTTATCTTTTCTATCTTCCTACATTTATGTCCTTCAATGAAGTCTACTCTTCTCTATGCTTACTTCTTCATGTCCTTTTAGCCCATAGAAAATACTTTCTGTAATTGTCTAATTTTATTCACTCTTGTGACTATATTCTCTACTCAAAATATTTGTGTTACTTTACCTTGATCATCAACCAAAAACTTGATAATAACTTTATTCCAGTACAGTATTGCTTCCTTTTTTTTCTTCTCCTTTGGTTTTATTTGTGTAGGGACTGAATTTTGCCTAATCCTTAAATATCCCTGTTCATATTTACTGATTACACTAATGGTTGGTATATATTCTTACCATTATTTCTTTCAACTTTTTGGAGCTATAATTGACAGATAGCACTGTACGAGCTTAAGATATATAGCATAATGATTTGACTTAAAATAATCATTAAAATGATTACCACAGTAGATTTCATGAACATCCACAATCTCACTGAGAAGTGGAGAATTTTTGCTTTGTGTTGAGAAGTCTTAGGATCATCACCGTTTTTTGAAATATACTTCAATTTATAAGATGAACCGTAGTTCACTATCCTTTGAATAAAGACTAGACCGAGAGTAAGCCACTTCCAAATAATAGTATATCTAAAGAGAACAATGGCAACGTTGAAGTGAAGAAACCTGGCAGACACTTAGTCAAGTGATCAAGTTAACATCAGCAGTTATAGGTCAGGTCAAGAGAATATGCATACTGCCTCTGTAGTATTTTCTTTCCAAAACACTATGGCTTCAATATAATCATGAGAAAGAAAATTAAAGCAAAAATTGAGAGTCATTCTACAAAATATATGACACAAATACTTGACCTTAAAAAGTATCAAGGATGTAAGGGAAAAAAAAAATCACAGATTGCTTTGGAGAAGACTAAAGAAACTGATTGATGAACAGCAAGGTATAGCTTGCTTGAATCCTAAAATAGAATAAAAATGTTCCTGAAAAACGGGTGAAATATAAATAGTTCTGTAGTTAGTATAGCATACCA
>NW_017190296.1:0-11359 GCF_001704415.2 Capra hircus | reverse complement strand
ACGGTGGCACGTGGGACAGCCCTGTGGGAAAGCCTCGTGGGAAATGGAAAGCCTCGAGGGAATGCCACAGATCCCTTGATCCACGCGAAGGGAAGCGTGACACTGCTGCTTACAGCTCGGGAGGAAAGCGCACGTGCATGCCCCCCACTCGAGACGAGGACTGACTCCACTGGGAGACTCCAGAAGTACCCCAAGATCCATCATCAGCACTGGAGAGGAATCCTCAGGTTCCAGCACGACTCCACACAAGGTCTTAGGCCCCGGCATCGAAGGGAGAGGAATCCCGAGAGGCCCCCGTGCAACTCGCATGGGGACTGGCCTTTCCTGAGGCCACCAGATCGTGTCCCTGAGGTCCCCATCGTAAGTCGAGAGCACCTGCCGCAACTCGAAAAAATCCAGGAGGTTCCCCCTCCAGGCGAGATAGGCCCATTTCCGCTGAGGCGTCTCGAGGCTAATCACATTAACTCTGGAACTTACAAAGGGTCCTTCACACCCTTGCTGCAACTCAAGAAGTTCCCCGACATACCCGTCTCCACTCGAGAGGAAGCACGAGAGTCCCGCCCACATCCAGAGGAGCCCCGTTTCCGCCTCCTAGCTCGAGGGGAGGGATCCTTTCCCCATCGTGGTCGGGAAAGAATTCCCGGCGTTCCCGTCGCATCTCAAGAGGAGGCGCTCTCCACAGGAAAGGCGAGAGGAACTCCAGGTCGTGCCATCATTCCCAGAACCCAGATATCTCAGTCCATTCCATGGAAAACCTGTTTTCCCTGCACTGCCTCGACTTTCAAGCCGAGGTTCGACTCACACCACGGTGGCACGTGGGACAGCCCTGTGGAAAGCCTCGTTGGAAAGCCTCGTGGGAAAGCCTCGAGGGAAAGCCCCCTGATCCCTTGATCCACGAGAAGGGAAGTGCGACACTGCTGCTTCAGCTCGGGAGGAAAGCGCACGTGCATGCCCCACTCGAGACGAGGACTGACTCCCCTGGGAGACTCCAGAAGTACCCCAAGATCCATGACTGCATTGGAGTAGAATCCTCAGGTTCGGCACCGACTCCACACAAGGTCTTAGGCCCCGGCATCGACGGCAGAGGAATCCCGAGTGGCCCCCAGCAACTCTCATGGGGTCTGGCCTTCCTGATGCCACCAGAGCGGGTCCCTGAGGCCCCGTCATAAGTCGAGAGCACCTGCCGCAACTCGAGAAAATCCAGAGGTTCTCCCCGCCAGGCGAGATGAGGTCCATTTCCACTGAGGGGTCTCAAGGCTAATCACACGTAACCTCTGGAACTGTCAAAGGGTCCTTCACAACCTCGGTGCAACTCAAGAAGTTCCCCGAAATAAACGTCTCCACTCGAGAGGAAGCACGAGAGTCCCGCCCACATCCACAGTAGCCCCGTTTCCGCCTCCTAGCTCGAGAGGAGGGATCCTTTCCCTGCGTGGTCGGGAAGGAATTCCCGGAGTTCCCGTCCCACCTCAAGAGGAGGCGCTCTCCACAGGAGAGGCGAGAGGAACTCCAGGGTCGTGTCACCATTCCCAGATTCCCCCAGATGTCTCAGTCCATTCCAGGGAAAACTGGCTTCGCTGCACTGCCTCGACATTCAAGCGCAGGATCGAGTCACACCACGGTGGCACGTGGGACAACCCTGTGGGAAAGCCTCGTGGAAAACCTCGTGGGAAAGCCTCCTTGGAAAGCCATAGATCCCTTGAACCACGCGAAGGGAAGCGTGACACTGCTGCTACAACTAGGGAGGAAAGCGCACGTGCATGCCCCAACTAGAGACGAGGACTGACTCCCTTGGGGAGACTCCAGAAGTACCCCAAGATCCATGTCAGCACTGGAGAGGAATGCTCAGGTTCCGGCACCGACTCCACACAAGATCTTAGGCCCCGCAAGGAGGGAGAGGAATCCTGAGAGGACCCGAGCAACTCGCATGAGGACTTGTCTTTCCTGAGGCCACCAGAGCGGGTCCCTGAGGTCCCCGTCATAAGTCGAGAGCCACCTGCCGCAACTCGACAAAATACAGGAGGTTCTCCCCTCCAGGCAAGATGAGGCCTTTTCCGCAGAGGCGTCTCGAGGCTAATCACATCTAATATCTGGAACTTCCAAAGGGTCCTTCACACCATATCTGCAACTCAAGAAGTTCCCGACATACCCGTCTCCACTCGAGAGGAAGCATGAGAGTCTCGCCCACATCCAGAGGAGCCCCGTTTCCGCCTCCTAGCTTGAGAGGAGGATCCTTTCCCTGCGTGGTCGGGAAAGAATTCCCGGCGTTCCCTTCGCATCTCAAGAAGAGGCGCTCTCCACAGAAAGGCGAGAGGAACTCCAGGGTCGTGTCACATTCCCAGAGTCCCCCAGATGCCTCAGTCCATTCCACGGAAACCTGTTTCCCTGCACTGCCTCGACTTTCAAGCCGAGGATCGACTCACACCACGGTGGCACGTGGACAGCCCTGTGGGAAAGCCTCGTGGGAAAGCCACGTGGGAAAGCCTGGAGGGAAAGCCCCTGATCCCTTAATCCACGCGAAGGGAAGCGTGGCACTGCTGCTACAGCTCGGGAGGCAGCGCATGCCCCCCTTCGAGACGAGGACTCCCACTGGGAGACTCCAGAAGTACCCCAAGATCCATGTCAGCAGTGGAGAGGAATGCTCAGGTTCCGGCACCGACTCCACACAAGATCTTAGGCCGGCATAGAAGGGAGGGGAATCCCGAGACCCCCGAGCAACTCGCATGGGGACTGGCCTTTCCTGATGCCACCAGAGCGGGTCCCTGAGGTCCCCGTCGTAAGTCGAGAGCACCTGCTGCAACTCGAGAAAATCCAGGATGTTCTCCCCTCCAGGCGAGATGAGGCCCATTTCCGCTGAGGCGTCTCGAAGTTAATCACACCTAAACTCTGGAACTTCCAAAGGTCCTTCACACCCTTGCTGCAACTCAAGAAGATCCCCGACATACCCGTCTCCACTCGAGAGAAAGCACGAGAATCCCGCCCACATCCAGAGGAGCCCCGTTTCCGCCTCTTAGCTCGAGAGGAGGTATCGTTTCCCCGCGTGGTCGGAAAGAATTCCCGGAGTTCCCTTCGCATCTCAAGAGGATGCACTCTCCACAGGAAAGGCGAGAGGAAATCCAGGGTCGTGCCACATTCCCAGAGTACCCCAGATGACTCAGTCCATTCCAGGGAAAACTGTCTTCCCTGCAGTGCCTCGACTTTCAAGCCGAGGATCGACTCACACCACGGTGGCACGTGGGACAGCCCTGTGGGAAAGCCTCGTGGGAAAGCCTCGCGGGAAAGCCTCCTTGGAAAGCCCCTGATCCCTTGATCCACGCGAAGGGAAGCGCGACACTGCTGCTACAGCTCGGGAGGAAAGCGCACATGCATGCCCCCACTCGAGACGAGGACTGACTCCCCTGGGGAGACTCCAGAAGTACCACAAGATCCATGTCAGAACTGGAGAGGAATCCTCAGGTTACAGCACTGACTCCACAGAAGGTCTTAGGCCCCGGCATCGACGAGACAGGAATCCCGAGAGGCCCCGAGCAACTCGCATGGGGACTGGCCTTTCCTGAGGCCACCAGAGCGGGTCCATGAGGTCGCCGTCGAAAGTCGAGAGCACCTGCCGCACCTCGAAAAAATTCAGGAGTTTCTCCCCTCCAGGCGAGATGAGGCCCATTTCCGCTGAGGCATCTCGAGGTTAATTACACCTAACCTCTGTAACTTCCAAAGGGTTTTTCCACCCTTACTGCTGCTCAAGAAGTTCCCCGACATACTCGTCTCCACTCGAGAGGAAGCACGAGAGTCCCGCCCACATCCAGAGGAGCCCCGTTTCCGCCTCTTAGCTGGAGAGGAGGGATCCTTTCCCTGCGTGGTCGAGAAAGAATTCCCGGCGTTCTCGTCGCATCTCAAGAGGAGGCGCTCTCCACAGGAAAGGCGAGAGGAACTCCAGGGTCGTGCCACCATTCCCAGAGTCCCCCAGATGTCTCAGTACATTCCAGGGAAACCTATTTTCCCTGCACTACCTCGACTCTCAGCCGAGGATCGACTCACAACACCGTGCACGTGGGACAAGCCCTGTGGGAAAGCCTCGTGGGAAAGCCTTTTGGAAGCATCGTGGGAAAGCTCGAGGGAAAGCCACTGATACCTTGATCCACACGACTGGAGCATGACACTGCTGCTACAGCTAGGGAGGAAAGCGCAGTGCATGCCCCACTCGAGACGAGGACTAACTCCCCTGGGAAGACTCCAGAAGTACCCAAGATCCATGTCAGCACTGCACAGGAAACCTCAGATCGGCACCGACTCCACACAAGGTCTTAGGCCCCGACATGGACGGGAGAGGAATCCGAGAGGCCCGAGCAACTAGCATGGGACTGGCCTTTTCTGAGGCCCCAGAGCGGGTCCTTGAGGTCCCGTCGTAAGTCGAGAGCAACTGCCCTATCTCTAGAAAATCCAGGAGTTCTCCCCTCCAGGCGAGATGAGGCCCATTTCTGCTGAGGCGTCTCGAGGCTAATCACACCTAATCTCTGAACTTCCAAACGGTGCTTCACACCCTGGCTGCAACTCAAGATGTTCCCCGACATGCCGTCTCCATTCGAGAGGAAGCACGAGAGTCCCGCCCACATCCAGAGGAGCCCGTTTCTGCCTACTAGCTCGAGAGGAGGGATCCTTTCTGCGTCATTGCGGAAAGAAATCCCGGCGTTCCCGTCCCATCTCAAGAGGAGGCGCTCTCCACAGGAAAGCGAGAGGAACTCCAGGGTCGTGCCACATTCCAGAGACCCCCACATGTCTCAGTCCATTCCAGGAACCTGTTCTCCCTGCAATTCCTCGACTTTCAAGCCCAGGATCGACTCACACCATGGTGGCACGTGGGACAGCCATTTGGGAAATCCTCGTGGGAAAGCCTTGTGGGAAAGCCTCGAGGGAAAGCCACAGATCCTTGATCCACGCGAAGAGAAGTGTGACATTGCTGCTACAGCTCGGGACAAAGCGCTCATGCATGCCCCACTCGAGACGAGGACTGACTCCTTGGGAGACTCCAGAAGTACCCAAGATCCATGTCAGCAATGGAGAGGAATCCTCAGGTTCCGGCACCGACTCCACACAAGGTCTTAGGCCCCGGCATCGACGGGAGAGGAATCCCTAGAGGACCCCGAGCAACTCGCATGGGGATGGCCTTTCCTGAGCCAGCAGAGCGGGTCCGTGTGGTCCCCGTCGTAAGTCGAGAGCACCTGCCGACACTCGAGAAAATCCAGGAGGTTCTCCCCTCCAGCGCGAGATGAGGCCCGTTTCCGCTGAAGCGTTTCGAGGCAAATCACACCTAAACTCTGGAACTTCCAAAGGGTCCTTCACACCCTTCTGCAACTCAAGAAGTCCCTGACATACCCGTCTCCAATTGAGTGAAGCACGAGAGTTCCGCCACACATCAAAGGAGCCCCGTTTCGGCCTCCTAGATCGAGTGGATGATACTTCCCCTGCGTGGTCGGAACGAATCCTGGCGTTCCCATCGCATCTCAAGAGGAGGCGCTCTCCACATGAAAGGCGAGAGGGAATCAAGGGTCGTGCCACCATTCCCAGAGTCCCCCAGATGTATCAGTCCATTCCTAGGAAACCTGTTTTCCTGCACTGCCTGGACGTTCAAGCGAGGATCGACTCACACCACGTGGCGTATGGGACAGCCTGTGGAAAGCCTCGTGGGAAAGCCTCGAGGGAAAGCACAGATCCCTTGATCCACGTGAAGGGAAGCGTGACAGTACTGCTACAGCTCGGGAGGAAAGCGTACGTGCATGCCCCTCTCGAGACGAGGACTGACTCCCCTGGGGAGACTCCAGAAGTACCCAAGATCCATGTCAGCACTGGAGAGGAAACCTCAGGTTCTGGCACCGACTCACAAAAGGTCTTAGGCCCAGCATCGACGGGAGGAAACCCGAGAGGCCCCCGAGAGGCACCCGAGCAACTCGCATGGGGACAGGCCTTTCCTGAGGCCACCAGAGGGGGTCCCTGAGGTCCCATCGTAAGTCAAGAGCACCTGCGGCAACTGGATAAAATCCAGGAGGTTCTCCCCTCGAGGCGAGATGAGGCCCATTTCTGCTGAGGTGTCTCGAGGCTAATCACACCTAAACTCTGGAACATTCAAAGGGTCCTTCACACTCTTGCTGCAACTCAAGAAGTTCCCCGACATACCCGACTCCACTCGAGAGGAAGCACGAGAGTCCCGACCACATCCAGAGGAGCCCCGTTTCCGCCTGCTAGCTCGAGAGGAGGGATCCTTTCCCTGCGTGGTCGGGAAAGAATTCCCGGCGTTCCCGTCGCATCTCAACTGGAGGCGCTCTCCACAGGAAAGGCGAGAGGATCTCCACGGTCGTGCCACATTCCAGAGTCCCCCAGATGTGTCAGTCCATTCCAGGGAATCCTGTTTTCCCTGCACTGCCTCGACTTTCAAGCCGAGGATCGACTCACAGCACGGTGGCACGTGGGACAGCCCTGTGGGAAAGCCTCGTGGGAAATCCTCGAGGGAATGCCACAGATCCCTTGTTGCACGTGAAGGGAAGCGTGACACTGCTACTACAGCTCGGAAGGAAAGCGCACGTGCATGCCCCCACTCGAGACGAGGATTGACTCCCCTGGGGAGACTCCAGAAGTACCCCAAGATCCATGTCAGCACTGGAGAGGAAACATCAGGTTTTGGCACCGACTCCACACAAGGCCTTAGGCACCAATATTGACGGGAGAGGGCATCCCAGAGGCCCCAGAGCAACTAGCATGGGGACTGGCCTTTCCTGAGGCCACCAGAGCGGGTCGCTGAAGTCCCCGTCGTAAGTCGAGAGCACCTGCCGCAACTCGAGAAAATCCAGGAGGTTCTCCCCTCCAGGCGAGATGAGGCCCATTTCTGCTGAGGCGTCTCCAGGATATTCACCGAACCTCTGGAACTTTCAAAGGGTCCTTCACACCCTTGCTGCAACTCAAGAAGTTCCCCGACATACCCGTCTCCACTCGACAGGAAGCACGACAGTCCCGCCCACATCCAGAGGAGCCCCGATTCCGCCTCCTAGCTCGAGAGGAGGTATCCTTCGCCTGCGTGGTCGGGATAGAATTCCCGGTGTTCCTGTCACATCTCAAGAGGAGGCGCTCTCCACAGGAAAGGCGAGAGGAACTCCAGGGTCGTGCCACCATTCCCAGAGTCCCCTGGATGTCTCAGTCCATTCCAGGGAAACCTGTTTTCCCTGCACTGCCTCGACTTTAAGCGAGGATCGACTCACACACGGTGGCACGTGGGACAGCCCTGTGGGAAAGCCTCGTGGGAAACCTCCTAGGAAAGCCTCGAGGGAAAGCCTACAGATCCCTTGATCCACGCGAAGGGAGTGACACTGCTGCTACAGCTCGGAGGAAAGCGCACGTGCATGCCCCCACTCGAGACGAGGACTGACTCCCCTGGGGAGACTCCAGAAGTACCCAAGATCCATGACAGCATTGGAGAGGAATCCTCAGGTTCGGGCACCGACTCCACACAAGGTCTTAGGCCCCGGCATCGACGGCAGAGGAATCCCGAGAGGCCCCCAGCAAACTCGCATGGGGACTGGCCTTTCCTGATGCCACCAGAGCGGGGTCCCTGAGGCCCCGTCATAAGTCGAGAGCACCTGCCGCAACTCGAGAAAATCCAGGAGGTTCTCCCCCAGGCGAGATGAGGTCCATTTCCGCTGAGGGTCTCGAGGCTAATCACACCTAACCTCTGGAACTTCCAAAGGGTCCTTCACAACCCTTGCTGCAACTCAAGAAGTTCCCCGAAATACCGTCTCCACTCGAGAGGAAGCACGAGAGTCCCGCCCACATCCAGAGGAGCCCCGTTTCGCCTCCTAGCTCGAGAGGAGGGATCCTTTCCCTGCGTGTCGGGAAAGAATTCCCGGCGTTCCTGTCGCATCTCAAGTGGAGGCGCTCTCCACAGGAAAGGCGAGAGGAACTCCAGGGTCGTGCCACATTTCCAGAGTCCCCCAGATGTCTCAGTCCATTCCAGGGAAACCTGTTTTCCCTGCACTGCCTCGACTTTCAAGCGAGGATCGACTAACACCACGGTGGCATGTGGGACAGCCCTGTGGGAAAGCCTCCTGGGAAAGTCTCGTGGGAAAGCCTCGAGGGATAGCCCTGATCCCTTGATCCACGCGAAGGGAAGCGTGACACTACTGCTACAGCTCGGGAGGAATGCGCACGTGCATGCCCCCACTCGAGACGAGGACTGACTCCCCTGGGGAGACTCCAGAAGTACCCCAAGATCCATGTCAGCACTGGAGAGGAATCCTCAAGTTCCGGCACTGAATCCACACAAGGTTTTAGGCCCCAGCATCGACGGGAGAGGAGAGGCCCCGAGAAGCCCCCGAGCAACTCCCAAGGGGACTGGCCTTTCCTGAGGCCAGCAGAGCGGGTCCCTGTGGTCCCCATCCTAGGTCGAGAGCACCTGCCGACACTCGAGAAAATCCAGGAGGTTCCCCCATCCAGGCGAGATGAGGCCCATTTCCGCTGATGTGTCTCGAGGCTAATCACACCTAACCTCTGAAACTTCCAAAGGGTCCTTCACACCCTTACTGCAACTCAAGTAGTTTCCCGACATACCCGTCTCCATTCGAGAGGAAGCACGACAGTCCGCCCACATCCAGAGGAGCCCAGTGTCCGCCTCATAGCTCGAGAGGATGGATCCTTCCCTGCGTGGTCGGGAAAGAATTCCCGGGTTTCCCATAGCATGTCAAGAAGAGGCGCTCTCCACAGGAAAGGCGAGAGGAACTCCAGGGTCGTGCCACATTCCCAGAGACCCCCACATGTCTCAGTCCATTCCAGGAAACCTGTTCTCCCTGCAATTCCTCGACTTTCAAGCCAGGATCGACTCACACCATGGTGGCACGTGGGACAGCCATTGGGAAATCCTCGTGGGAAAGCCTTGTGGGAAAGCCTCGAGGGAAAGCCACAGATCCCTTGATCCACGCGAATAGAAGTGTGACATTGCTGCTACAGCTCGGGAAAAAGCGCTCATGCATGCCCCCACTCGAGACGAGGACTGACTCCCTTGGGAGACTCCAGAAGTACCCAAGATCCATGTCAGCAATGGAGAGGAATCCTCAGGTTCCGGCACCGACTCCACACAAGGTCTTAGGCCCGGCATCGACGGGAGAGGAATCCCTAGAGGCCCCGAGCAACTCGCATGGGGAGTGGCCTTTCCTGAGGCCAGCAGAGCGGGTCCGTGTGGTCCCCGTCGTAAGTCGAGAGCACCTGCCGACACTCGAGAAAATCCAGGAGGTTCTCCCCTCCAGGCGAGATGAGGCCCGTTTCCGCTGAAGCGTTTCGAGGCAAATCACACCTAAACTCTGGAACTTCCAAAGGGTCCTTCACACCCCCTTCTGCAACTCAAGAAGTTCCCCGACATACCCGTCTCCAATTGAGTGGAAGCACGAGAGTTCCGCACACATCCAAAGGAGCCCCGTTTCGCCTCCTAGATCGAGTGGAGTGATACTTCCCCTGCGTGGTCGGGAACGAATCCTGGCCCATCGCATCTCAAGAGGAGAGGCGCTCTCCACATGAAAGGCGAGAGGAATCAAGGGTCGTGCCACCATTCCCAGAGTCCCCCAGATGTGTCAGTCCATTCCAGGGAATCCTGTTTTCCCTGCACTGCCTCGACTTTCAAGCCGAGGATCGACTCACAGCACGGTGGCACGTGGGACAGCCCTGTGGGAAAGCCTCGTGGGAAAATCCTCGAGGGAAGCCACAGATCCCTTGTTGCACGAAGGAAGCGTGACACTGCTGCTACAGCTCGGAAGGAAAGCGCACGTGCATGCCCCCACTCGAGACGAGGATTGACTCCCCTGGGGAGACTCCAGAAGTACCCCAAGATCCATGTCAGCACTGGAGAGGAAACTCAGGTTTTGGCACCGACTCCACACAAGGCCTTAGGCCCCCAATATTGACGGGAGAGGAATCCCAAGAGGCCCCGAGCAACTCGCATGGGGACTGGCCTTTCCTGAGGCCACCAGAGCGGGTCCTGAAGTCCCCGTCGTAAGTCGAGAGCACCTGCCGCAACTCGAGAAAATCCAGGAGTTCTCCCCTCCAGGCGAGATGAGGCCCATTTCTGCTGAGGCGTCTCCAGGATAATCACACCTAACTCTGGAACTTCCAAAGGGTCCTTCACACCCTTGCTGCAACTCAAGAAGTTCCCCGACATACCCGTCTCCACTCGACAGGAAGCACGACAGTCCCGCCCACATCCAGAGGAGCCCCGTTTCCGCCTCCTAGCTCGAGAGGAGGATCCTTCCCTGCGTGGGTCGGGAAGAATTCCCGCGTTCCGTCACATCTCAAGAGGAGGCGCTCTCCACAGGAAAGGCGAGAGGAACTCCAGGGTCGTGCCACCATTCCCAGAGCTGGATGTCTCAGTCCATTCCAGGGAAACCTGTTTTCCCTGCACTGCCTCGACATTAAGCCGAGGATCGACTCACACACGGTGGCACGTGGGACAGCCCTGTGGGAAAGCCTCGTGGGAAACCTCCTAGGAAAGCCTCGAGGAAGCCACAGATCCCTTGATCCACGCGTAGGGAAGAGTGACACTGCTGCTACAGCTCGGAGGAAAGCGCACGTGCATGCCCCCACTCGAGACGAGGACTGACTCCCTGGGGAGACTCCAGAAGTACCCCAAGATCCATATCAGCACTGGAGAGGAATCCTCAGGTTCCAGCACCGACTCCACACAAGGTATTAGGCCCGGCATCGAAGGAGAGGAATCCCGAGAGGCCCCGTGCAACTCGCATGGGGACTGGCCTTTCCTGAGGCCACCAGATCGTGTCCCTGAGGTCCCCATCGTAAGTCGAGAGCACCTGCCGCAACTCGAAAAAATCCAGGAGGTTCCCCCTCCAGGCGAGATTAAGGCCCATTTCCGCTGAGGCGTCTCGAGGCTAATCACATCTAACATCTGGAACTTCCAAAGGGTCCTTCACACCCTTGCTGCAACTCAAGAAGTTCCCCGACATACCCGTCTCCACTCGAGAGGAAGCACGAGAGTCCCGCCCACATCCAGAGGAGCCCCGTTTCCGCCCTAGCTCGAGCGGGAGGGATCCTTTCCCTCGTGGTCGGGAAAGAATTCCCGGCGTTCCCGTTCGCATCTGAAGAGGAGGCCGCTCTCCACAGAAAGGCGAGAGAGGAACTCCAGGGTCGTGCCACATTCCCAGAGACCCCAGATGTCTCAGTCCATTCCATGGAAACCTGTTTTCCCTGCACTGCTCGACTTTCAAGCCGAGGTTCGACTCACACCACGTGGCACGTGGGACAGCCCTGTGTCGGGAAAGCCTCGTGGAAAGCCTCGTGGGAAAGCCTCGATGGGGAAAGCCCCTGATCCCTTTATCCACGA
>NW_017190295.1:0-11360 GCF_001704415.2 Capra hircus | reverse complement strand
CCAGAATTTTGCTGCGGGTCGAGGAGTGTTTATATTTTTCCACAGGCGTGCAGATTCGTCAATTTGGATCCCGGACAGACTGATTCGCCACAAAAGAAAAGGGAACTTCTCTGCCGCCACCGCCGCGGAAACAGCCGTGCACCAAAAAGCTGCGGGGGGCCAGCCTGACTGACGGAACCCAGTGCACCGCACTCGCAGCCCGTTACAGCGCCAGTGTCAGAGGCGGGGTGAAGGCCGCTGCTCCCACCGGCAGAAGAGGCAAAAGAAACATCAAGATCCCGGCGGGACTAACAGCTGCTGCAGCGCAAACTCCAACCAGAAAATGACTCTATTTACTCTATTTTGGCTTGTCTATCCTCTCCTTATGTTCTTCTTTTCACCAATGATTCCAGAAAACTTAACGTACCTAATGTAGCGACTTGTCAACCATGGATGTTTTTCATCTTGTTTAACTCCTCAAAGTAATGTCTGCTCTTTTGTGGTTTTAAAGATGTCCTGTAACTGTAACAACTTATTGATATGATAATTATGTTCTTGCTGTGTTACAATAACTGTTATTGTTACTATGGCAGCGGTCATTGACTCAACAAGTGTAAATGCCCAATATGTTAAAAAATCAAGTTTTAGGTGTTTTGGAACAGCTCAGATATTAGTTTAGACTTAGGGAAACTGCATAACCAGATTCAGACCTTGGAACACTCCGATTAGATTTTACCACCTCAGGAGAAGCCAATGACTTTTTCCACACTTTCTCTAACTTCATTTCTGGAAAGACTATTCTGTCTACTCTTTATAATCTTGCTCCTCGTAATCATTCTTCCCTGTATTGTCTAGATTCTTCGGCAGAGCATTCGGAATCTCGCGACAGAACTGCACCTGATTTTAAACATAAATAATTAATTATTTAAATAAAACAGGGTGAGATGCTGGGAGCCAGTGTGAGGAATCCCGCCCGTGACAAGGTCATGAGGAAGGAAGCTGACATACGCAAGGCGTGCTCAGACTTCAGGGATCCCTCTGGAAATTCCTAAGCACGTACCCCAACAAAAATCTGCCGGCTTTTGTGCTCTGCTTTTCCACTCTTCTGACATTTTCTGGAAAAAGTCAAATCAGGGCTTTAGTCTTCTGCATTTGAAAGAGTGTTTCAATCCAAAAACCCCTCCGATGGCTTTCTAGCCTGCCTGCAGGACTCGTACAGCTGCGCATGTGATTGTTTGAAGCCTCCTGAGGCAGGAGGCACAGGAAGCTTAAAACATCCTAGGAATGTAGGAGCTTCCGAGGAGTCAAAATCTTTAGAATAGGACTGATTAAAGTTTCATTTTTTGGGTCAATGCTTGCTGCAAATTTTCATATCCTTTATTTTTAGATATAGTTGGTATATAGAAAAACAAGTAGTAGACCTGGTATTAGCAACATTAGATCTTTGAGTTAAGTACCTTCTTTGTTATATCCCACTGCACCTTTGTTCTATAGAGATGTAACTTTAATGCTTTAAGGAGATGCAGATTAAAAAAAAAACACTTCAGGGGAAACAAAATTAACATTCATTAAGGAAGAGAGCCAAAAAGTGTTAACAAGCCTCTTGGCCAAAAGATAATGTAAATCACCTGAGACCTTTTGTATACAAAATGATATACGGAAAGAATCTGGGTTTGCGAACGCTACATAATTTTGTGTTACCATTGATCTCCGTGTTTTATCAAAAGTATAAAAGGCCTTCTGAACAATAAAGGAGGGGGCCAGTTTCTCGAACTAGTCTCTCGGCCTGGTTTCTTGGGACTCTGGCTCCCCCCATGTCTCTCTCTCTCTCTTCTTCTCTCCCCTTCCCTCTCTCTGCTCTTTACTTTAACTTCAGGCTGAATCTCCATCTGGGGCGCGGAGGCTCGCCAGGTCTACTTACTTGCCCCGGCTGTTAAGACCGCACGAAAGGGAGCTTAAGGCGAGGCACCCTTAGATATTCAAGCGGGCGCCGGTGGCCCAACGTAGATGGTGCAAATTCCTTGTCTGGAATTTTATTGGCCTTCCACGTAAACCAAGCTATTCAGCCCTCTTCCTCCACTTAATCTTCTTACTACACTATAGTTTCTTAATCTAATCTTACATTAATAAACAAACAAGTCTTTCCAAGCCAACGCCGTCCACCCTTCAAATTACCTGGATCCACTGGGGCTGGACCCCGGCAGGCACCGACTCCACACAAGGTCTTAGGCCCTGGCATCGACGGGAGAGGAATCCCGAGAGGCCCCCGAGCAACTCGCATGGGGACTGGCCTTTCCTGAGGCCACCAGAGCGGGTCCCTGAGGTCCCCATCGTAACGCGAGAACATCTGCACCAACTCAAGAAAATGCAGGAGGTTCTCCCCTCCAGGGGAGATGAGGCCAATTTCCTCTGAGGCGTCCCCAGGCTAATCACACCTAACCTCTGGAACTTCCAAAGGGTCCTTCACACCCTTGCTGCAACTCAAGAAGTTCCCCGACATACCCGTCTCCACTCGAGAGGAAGCACGAGAGTCCAGCCACATCCAGAGGAGCCTCGTTTCCGCCTCATGGCTCGAGAGGAGGGATCCTTTCACTGCGTGGTCGGGAAAGAATTCCCGGCATTCCCCTCGCATCTCAAGAGGAGGCGCTCTCCACAGGAAAGGCGAGAGGAACTCCAGGGTCGTGCCACCATTCCCAGAGTCCCCCAGATGTCTCAGTCCATTCCAGGGAAACCTGTTTTCCCTGCACTGCCTCGACTTTCAAGCCGAGGATCGACTAACACAACGGTGACACGTGGGTCAGCCCTGTGGGAAAGCCTCGTGGGAAAGCCTCGTGGGAAAGCCTCGTGGGAAAACCTCGAGGGAAATCTACAGATCCCTTGATCCACGCGAAGGGAAGCGTGACACTGCTGCTACAGCTCGGGAGAAAAGCGCACGTGCATGCCCCCACTCGAGACGAGGACTGACTCCCCTGGGGAGACTCCAGAAGTAACCCAAGATCCATGTCAGCACTGGAGAGGAATCCTCAGGTTCAGGCACCGACTCCACACAAGGTCTTACGTCCCGGCATCAATGGGAGAGGCATCCCGAGAGGCCCCCGAGCAACGCGCTTGTGGACTGGCCTTTCCTGAGGCCACCAGAGGGGGTCCCTGAGATACCCGTCGTATGTCGAGAGCACCTGCAGCAACTCGAGAAAATCCAGGAGGTTCTCCCCTCCAGGCGAGGTGAGGCTCCTTTCTGCTGAGGCGTCTCGAGGCTAATCACACCTACCCTCTGGAGCTTCCAAAGGGTCCTTCACATCCTTCCTGCAACTCAACAAGTTCCCGGATATACCCGTCTCCACTCGAGAGGAAGCACGAGGGTCCCGCCCACATCCAGAGGAGCCCCGTTACCGCCTCCTAGCTCGAGAGGTGGGATCCTTTCCCTGCAGGGTCGGGAAAGAATTCCCGGCGATCCCGTTGCATCTCAAGAGGAGGCGCTCTCCACCTGAAAGGCGAGACGGACTCAAGAGTCGTGCCACCATTCCCAGAGTCCCGCAGATGTCTCAGTCCATTCCAGGGAAACCTGTTTTCCCTGCACTGCCTCGGCTTTCAAGCCGAGGATGGAATCACACCACGGTGGCACGTGGGACAGCCCTGTGGGAAAGCCTCGTTGGAAAGCCTCGTGGGAAAGCCTCGAGGGAAAGCCACAGATCCCTTGATCCACTGAAGGGAAGCGCGACACTGCTGCTACAGCTCGAGAGGAAAGCGCACGTGCAGGCGCCCACTCGAGACGAGGACTGACTCCCCTGGGGAGACTCCAGAAGTACCCCAAGATCCATGTCAGCACTGGAGAGGAATCCTCAGGTTCCGGCACCGACTCCACACAAGGTCTTAGGCCCCGGCATCGACGGGAGAGGAATCCCAAGAGGCCCCGAGCAACTCGCATGGGGACTGGCCTTTCCTGAGGCCACCAGAGCGGGTCCCTGAGGTCCCCGTCATAAGTCGAGAGCACCTGCCGCAACTCGAGAATATCCAGGAGGTTCTCCTCTCCAGGCGAGATGAGGCCCATTTCCGCTGAGGTGTCTGGAGGCTAATCACATCTAACTTCTGGAACTTCCAAGGATTCCTTCACACCCTTGCTGCAACTCAAGAAGTTCCCCGACATACCCGTTTCCACTCGAGAGGAAGCACGAGGAGTCCCGCCCACATCCAGAGGAGCCCCGTTTCCGCCTGCTAGCTCGAGAGGAGGGATCATTTACCTGCGTGGTCGGGAATGAATTCCCGGCATTTCCGTCACATCTCAAGAGGAGGCGCTCTCCACAGGAAAGGCGAGAGGAACTCCAGGGTCGTGCCACATTCCCAGAGTTCCACAGATGTCTCACTCCATTCCAGGGAAACCTGTTTTCCCTGCACTGCCTCGACTTTCAAGCCGAGGGTCGACTCACAACACGGTGGCACGTGGGACAGACCTGTGGGAAAGCCTCGTGGGAAAGCCTCGTTGGAAAGCCTCGAGGGAAAGCCCCTGATCCCTTGATACACGCGAAGGGAAGCGTGACACTGCAGCTTCAGCTCGGGAGGAAAGCGCACGTGCATTCCCCCAATCGAGACGACGACTGACTCCCCTGGGGAGACTCCAGAAGTACCCCAAGATCCATGTCAGTACTGGAGGTGAATGCTCAGGTTCTGGCACGTACTCCACACAAGATCTTAGGTCCCGGCATCGACTGAAGGGAATCCCCGAGGCCCCGAGCAACTCGCATGGGGACTGGCCTTTCCGGAGGCCACCAGAGCGGGTCCCTGAGGTCCCTGTCGTAAGTCGAGAGCACCTGCCGCAACTCTAGAAAATCCAGAGGTTCTCCCCTCCAGGCGAGATGAGGCCATTTCCGCTGAGACGTCTCGAGGCTAATCAAACCTAACCTCTGGAACTTACAAAGGGTTCTTCACACCCTTGCTGCAACTCAAAAGTTCCCCGACATACCGTCTCCACTCGAGAGGAAGCACGGAGTCCCGCCCACATCAGAGGAGCCCGTTTCGCCTGCTAGCTCGAGAGCAGGGATCTTTACCTGCGTGGTCGGGAAAGAATTCCCGGCATTCCCGTCACATCTCAAGAGGAGGCGCTCTGCACAGGAAAGGCGAGAGAACTCCAGGTCCTGCCACATTCCAGAGTTCCCCAGATGTCTCACTCCATTCCAGGGAAACCTGTTTTCCCTGCACTGCCTCGACTTTCAAGGGAGGATCGTCTCACAACACGGTGGCACGTGGACAGCCCTGTGGGAAAGCCTCGTGCGAAAACTCGTGGGAAAGCCTGGAGGAAAGCCAAGATCCTTGATCCACGCGAAGGGAAGCGCGACACTGCTGTTACAGCTCGGGAGAAAGCACACCTGCATGCCCCACTCGAGACGAGGACTGACTCCCCTGGGAGACTCAGAAGTACCCAAGTTCCATGTCAGCACTGGAGAGGAATCCTCAGGTTCCGGCACCGACTCCACAGAAGGTCTTAGGCCCCGGCATCGACGGGAGAGGAATCCCGAGAGGCCCCAGAGCAACTCGCATGGGGACTGGCCTTTCCTGAGGCCACCAGAGCGGGTCCCTGAGGTCCCCATCGTAAGTCGAGAGCACCTGTCGCAACTCGAGAAAATCCAGGAGGTTATCCCCTCCAGGCGAGATGAGGCCCATTTCCGCTGAGGCGTCTCGAGGCTAATCACACCTAACCTCTGGAACTTCCCAAAGGGTCCCTCAAACCCTTGCTGGCAACTTAAGAAGTTCCCCGAACATACCCGTCTCCCCTCAAGAGGAAGCAAGAGAGTCCCGCCCACATCCAGAGGAGTCCCGTTTCCGCCTCCTAACTCGAGAGGAGGGGATCCATTCCCTGCGTGGTCGGGGAAGAATTCCCGGCTTTCCAGTAGCACTCAAGAGGAGGCGCTCTCCACAGGAAAGGCCAGAGGAACTCCTGGGTCGTGCACCATTCCCAGAGTCCCCCAGATATCTCAGTCCATTCCATGGAAACCTGTTTTCCCTGTACTGCCTCGACGTTCAAGCCGAGGATCGATTAACCACCACCGGTGGCACCGTGGGACATCCCTGTGGGAAAGCCTCGTGGGAAAAGCCTCGTCTAAAGCCTCGAGGAAAGCCTCGAGGGAAAGCCACAGATCCCTTGATCCACGCGAAGGGAACCGCGACACTGCTGCTACAGCTCGGAAGGAAAGCGCACGTGCATGCCCCCACTCGAGACGAGGACTGACTCCCCTGGGAGACTACAGAAGTACCCAAGATCCATGTCAGCACTGGAGAGGAAACCTCAGGTTCCGGCACCGGCTCCACACAAGATCTTAGCGGGCCTCGGCAATGAGGGGAGAGGAATCCCGAGAGGCCCCAGAGCAACTCGCATGGGGACTGGCCTTTCCTGAGGCCACCAGAGCGGGTCCCTGAGGTCCCCGTCGTAAGTCGAGAGCACCTTCCTGCAATTCGAGAAAATCCAGGAGGTTCTCCCCTCCAGGCGAGATGAGGCCCATTTCCGCTGAGGCGGTCTCGAAGCTAATCACACCTAAACTCTGGAACTTCCAAACGGGTCCTCCACACCCTTACTGCAACTCAAGAATTTCCCCGACATATCCGTCTCCACTCGAGAGGAAGCACGAGAGGTTCGCCGCCCACATCCAGAGGAGCCCTGATTCCGCCTCCTAGATCGAGAGGAGGGATCCTTTTCCCTGCCGTCGTTGGGAAAGAATTCCCGGCGTCCGTCGCATGTCAAGAGGAGGCGCTCTCCACAGGAAAGGCTGAGAGGAACTCCAGGGGTCGTGCCACCATTCCTAGAGTCCCCCAGATATCTCCATCCATTCCAGGGAAACCTGATTTCCCTTCACTGGCCTCGACTTTCAAGCCGAGGATCGACTCACACCAGGTGGCACGTGGGACAGCCTGTGGAAAGCCTCGTGGAAAGCCTCGTGGGAAAGCCTCGGGGGAAAGCTCGAGCGAAACGACGATCCCTTGATCCACGAGAAGGAAGCGTGACCCTCCTGCTACAGCTCGGAGGAAAGCGAACGTGCATGCCCCCACTCGAGACGAGACTGACGCCCCTGGGGAGACTCCAGAAGTACCCCAAGATCCATGTCAGCACTGGAGAGGAATCCTCAAGTTCGGCACCGAATCCACACAAGTTCGTAGGCCCGGCATCGACGGATAGGAATCCCGAGAGGCCCCTGAGCAACGCGCATGTGGGAGTGGCCTTTCCTGAGTCCACCAGAGCGGGTCCCTGAGGTCCCCGTCATAAGTCGAGAGCCCCTCCGTAACTCGAGAAAATCCAGGAGTTCTCCCTCCAGCGAGATGAGGCCCATTTCCGCTGAGCGTCTGAGGCTAATCACACCTAACCTCTGGAACTTCCAAAGGGTCCTTCACACCCTTGCTGCAACTCAAGAAGTTCCCCGACATACCCGTCTCCACTCGAGAGGAAGCACGAGGTCCCGCCCACATCCAGAGGAGCCCCATTTCTGCCTCTTAGCTCCAGAGGTGGATCCTTTCCGTGCGTTGTCTGGAAAGAATTCGCCGCGTTCCGTCGCATCTCAAGAGGGGACGCTTTACACAGGAAAGGCGTGAGGAACTGCAGGGTCGTTCCACCATTCCAGAGTCCCCCAGATGCTCAGGCCATTTCAGGGAAACCTGTTTTCCCTGCACTGCCTCGACTTTCAAGCTGAGGATCGACTCACACGACGGTGGCACGTGGACAGCCCTGTGGAAAGCCTCGTGGGAAAGTCTCGTGAGAAAGCCTCGAAGGAAGCCACAGATCCCTTAATCCAAGTGAGGGAAGCGTGACACTGCTGCTACAGCTCGGGAGGAAAGCCGCACCTGCATGCCCACACTTGAGACGAGGACTGACTCCCTGGGGAGACTCCATAAGTACCGAAGTTCCATGTCAGCCCTGGAGAGGAATCCTCACGTTCCAGCACCGACTCCACACAAGGTCTTAGGCCCCGCATCAGAGGAGAGGAATCCCGAGCGGCCCCGAGCAACTCGTATGGGGACTGAGTTTCCTGAGGCCACCAGAGCGGGTTCCTGATGTCCCGTCATAAGTCAAGAGCACCTGCCGCAACTCGAGAAAATACAGGAGGTTCTCCCTTCCAGGCGAGATGAGGTCCATTTCCGCTGAGGCGTCTCGAGGCTAATCACACCTAACCTATGGAACTTCCAAAGGGTCCTTCACACCCTTGCTGCAACTCAAGAAGTTCCCCGACATACCCGTCTCCACTCGAGAGGAAGCATGAGAGTCCCACCATATACAGAGGAGCCTCGTTTCCACCTCATGGCTCGAGAGGAGGGATCCTTTCACTGCCCGGTCGGGAAGAATTCCCGCATTCTCTCGCATCTCAAGAGGAGGCGCTCTCCACAGGAAAGGCGAGAGGAACTCCAGGTCGTGCCAACATTCCCAGAGTCCCCAGATGTCTCAATCCATTCTAGGAACCTTTTTCCCTGCACTGCCTCGACTGTCAAGCCGAGGATCGACTCACAGCACGGTGGCACGTGGGACAGCCCTGTGGAAAGCCTCGTTGGAAAGCCTCGTGGGAAAGCCTCGAGTGATAACCACAATCCCTTGATCCATGCGAAGGGAAGTGTGACACTGCTGCAAAGCTCGGGAGGAAAGCGCACGTGCATGCCCCCACTCGAGCCGAGGTCTGACGCCCCTGGGGATACTCCAGAAGTCCCCGAAGATCCATGTCGGCATTGGAGAGGAATCCTCAGGTTCCGGCACTGACTCCACAAGATCTTAGGCCCCCGGCATCGACGGGAGAGGAATCCCGAGAGGCCCCCGAGCAACTCGCATGGGAACTGGCCTTTCCTGAGGCCACCAGAGCGGGTCCCTGAGGTCCCCGTCGTAAGACGAGATAACCTGCCGCAACTCGAGAAAATCCAGGAGGTTCTCCCCTCCAGGCGAGCTGAGGCCCATTTCCGCTGAGGTATCTCAAGGCTAATCACAACTTACCTCTGGAACTTCCAAAGGGTCATTCACACCCTTGCTGCAACTCAAGAAATTCCCCGACATACCCGTCTCCACTCGAGAGGAAGCACGAGAGTCCTGCCCACATCCAGAGGAGCCCCGTTTCCGCCTCCTAGCTGGAGAGGAGGGATCCTTTCACTGCGGGGTGGGAGAATTCCCGGGTGTTCCCGTCACATCTCAAGAGGAGGCGCTCTCCACCGGAAAGGCGAGAGGAACTTCAGGGTCGTGCCATCATTCCCTGAGTCCCCCAGATGTCTCAGTCCATTCCAGGGAAAACTGTTTTCCCTGCACTGCCTCGACTTTCAAGCCACGGATCGACTCACACCACGGCGGCACGTGGGACAGCCCTGTGGGAAAGCCTCGTGGGAAAGCCTCGGGAAAGCGTGGGAAAGCCTCGAGGGAAAGCCACAGACCCCTTGATCCAAGCAAATGTAAGCGTGACACTGCTGCTACAGCTCCGGATGAAAGCGCACGTGCATGCCCCCACTCGAGACGAGGACTGACTCCCCTGGGGAGACTCCAGAAGTACCCCAAGATCCATTGCAGCACAGGAGTGAAATCCTCAGGTTCCGCACCGACTCCACACAATATCTTAGGCCCCGGCATCGACGGGAGAGAAATCCCGAGAAGCCCCCGAGGAACTTGCATGGGGACTGGCCTTTCATGAGGCCACCAGAGCGGGTCTCTGAGGTCCAAGTCGTAAGTCGAGAGATCCTGCTGCAACTCGAGAAAATCCAGGAGGTTCTCCCCTCCAGGCGAGATGTGGCCCATATCCGACGAGGCGTCTCGAGGCTAATCAACAAGCGTCTGGAACTAACAAAGGTGCCTTCAAACCCTAACTGCAACTCAAGAAGTTCCCCGAAATACCCCTCTCCACTCGAGAGGAAGCACGAGAGTCTTGCCCACATCCAGAGGAGCCCGTTTCCGCCTCATAGCTCGAGAGGAAGGATCCTTTCCCTGCGTTATCCGGAAAGAATTCCCGGCGTTCCACTCGCATCTCAAGAGGAGGCCACAACCACAGGAAAGGCAAGAGGAACTCCAGGGTCTTGCTACCATTCCCAGAGTCCGCCAGATGTCTCAGGCCATTCCAGGGAAAACTGTTTCCCTGCACTGCCTCGACTTCAAGCTGAGGATTGACTCACACCACGGTGGCACGTGGGACAGCCCTGTGGGAAAGCCTCGTGGGAAAGCCTCGTGGGAAAGCCTCGTGGAATGCCTCAAGGGAAAGCCACGTATCCCGTGATCCACCCGAAGGCAAGCGCGACACTGCTGCTACAGCTCGAGAGGAAATCGAACGTGCATGCCCCCACTCGAGACGAGTCTGACTCCCCTGGGGAGACTCCAGAAGTACCCCAAGATCCATGTCAGCACTGGAGAGGAATCCTCAGGTTCCGCCAGCGACTCCACACAAGGGCTTAATCCCCGGCATCGAAGGGAGAGGAATCCCGAGAGGCCCCGAGCAACTAGCATGGGGACTGGCCTTTCCTGAGGCCACCAGAGAGGGTCCCTGAGGTCCCCTTCGTAAGTTCAGAGCACCAGCCCCAACTCGAGAAAATCCAGGAGGTTCTCCCCTCCAGGCGAGATGAGGCCCATTTCCGCTGAAGCGTCTCGAGGCTAATCAAACCTAACTTCTGGAACTTCGAAAGGGTCCTTCACACCCTTGCTGCACCTCAAGAAGTTCCCCGACATACCCGTGTCCACTCGAGAGGAAGCACGATAGACCTGCGCGCACATCCAGAGGAGCCCGTTCCGCCTCATAGCTCGAGAGGAGGGATCTTTCCCTGCGTGGTCGGGAAAGAATTCCGGCGTTCCCGTCGCATCTCAAGAGGAGGCGCTCTCCACAGGAAAAGCGACAGGAACTCCAGGGTAATGCCACCATTCCAGAGTCCCCCAGATGTCTCAGTCCATTCCAGGGAAACCTGTTTTCCCTGCACTGCCTCGACTTTCAAGCCGAGATCGACTTACACCACGGTGGGCACGTGGGACAGCCCTGTGAAAGCCTCGTGGGAAAAGCCTCGTGGGAAAGCCTCGAGGGAAAGCCACAGATCCCTTGATCCACGCGAAGGAAGCGTGACACTGCTGCTAAAGCTCGGGAGGAAAGCGCACGTGCATGCTCCCACTCGGACGTGGACTGACTCCCCTGGGGAGACTCCAGAAGTACCCAAGATCCATGTCAGTACTGGAGAGAATACTCAGGTTCCGGCACCGACTCCAAACAAGGTCTTAGGACCCTGCATCGATGGGAGAGAAATCCCGAAAGGCTCCGAGCAACGCGCATGGGGACTGGCCTTTCCTGAGGCCTCCAGAGGTGGTCCCTGTGGTCCCGTCGTAAGTCGAGAGCACTGCCGCAAGTCGAGAAAACCCAGGAGGTTGTCCCTCCAGGCGAGAGGCCCATTTTCCTCTGAGGCGACTC
>NW_017190294.1:0-22031 GCF_001704415.2 Capra hircus | reverse complement strand
CACAGTCAGTCTTAGTGTGGACAGGACTCAGCCTTTTAGTGTGGTCCAGAGTCAGGCCTTTAGTGTGGACTAGAGTCTGTGCTACGTGAGTACGACAGACAGGCATAGGAGTGGGACCAGGGTCAGGCCAAAATGAGGACCAGAGTCAGGGCTTAGCATGTACCAGAATCAGGTCTCAGGATGGACCTGAGTCAGGGTAAGTAAGTACAGAGTCAGGCCTTATGTGGCAGAGTCTGCCTGAGTGTGCACCAGAGTCAGCACCAGAGTAGGAGTTCAGGCCTGTGTGGCACCAGAGTCCAGTGTGGACCAAGAGGTGAGTCCAGAGTCAGGCCTGAGTGTTTCCAGAGTCATGAGTGCCTGAACCAGAGTCACAGAGTCAGCCTGAGTGTCAGAGTCAGCCTGAGTGTCCACCAGAGTCAGAGTGTGCACCAGAGACAGGCCTGAGTGTGTGTCAGGCCTGAGTGAGTCAGGCCTGAGTGTTTCCAGAGGCCCACCAGAGCCCCAAGTCAGGAGTGTTTCAGAGTCAGGCCTGAGTGTGCACCAGAGTCAGGCCTGAGTGTGCACCAGAGTCAGGGCCGAGTGTGCACCAGAGTCAGGCCTGAGTGTTTCCAGAGTCAGGCCTGAGTGTTCCAGAGTCAGGTCCTGAGTGTCCACCAGTCAGGCCTGAGTGTGGACCAGAGTCAGGCCTGTGTGTGGACCAGTCAGGCTGAGTGTGACCAGAGTCACACCTGAGTGTGCACCAGAGTCAGGCCTGAGGGTGCACCAGAGTCCACTCTGAGTGTGTCAAGTGTGAACTCAGTGTGCACCAGATTCAGGCCTGAGTGTTTCCAGAGTCAGGCCTGAGTGTTTTCCAGAGCCTGAGTGTTTCCAAAGTCAGTCTGAGTGTGCACCAGAGTCATACCTGAGTGTACACCATAGTCAGGCTTGAGTGTGGAACCCAGTCTTCCTGATGCATCACTATTATTCACTTAGGCCTCACTCTGGTCTACACCAAGGCCTGACTCATACCCACTCAGGCCAGACTCGGGTCTACACTCAGGCCTGACTCTAAACCACTTAAGACCTGACACTCATCCACTTTAAGGGCTGACTGGTCCACGTTAAGTCTGACTCTAGTTCACACTTAGGCCTGACAGTGGCCCACTCTCAGGCCTGACTGTGGTTCTCACTGAGGCCTCATACTATTCCACACCACAGCCTGACTCTAGTCCACACTTAGGCCTGAGTCTGGTCCTCAATTAGGCCTGATTCTAGTCAAGGCTAAGGCCTGCTTCCACACTAGGGCCTGAATCTGCTGCTCACTAAGGCCCGTACATCATAAATCAGTTCAACCCCGAATAAGTTATCATTACAGCTGGCATGAGCTTAGTCAGAAACTGACAGAAAATTTCAGAGCTATTATCCAGCAATAAAAATAAATTAAAAAATCATGTATGTGTATAAATTTTCAGGCATTGTGCTCCATGCCTGCAGAGAGAGCTGGAGAAAAAGTAATATTTTAGAAGACAGCCACACCCCAGCGATATCGGCAGCTCTAGGTTCAATAACCAAGACAGCGAAGCAACCTACGCTTAGAAGGAGAGATGACAGACAGCAGAGACGCAGCACAGACCACAGGGCGATATTACTCTACACAGTATGCGACGAAGTAGCGCCTCTTCAGCCACGGTGACAGAAAACGTACGGCCGTGATCTCGGGGAGACAGCACTGAGCGGGCCTGGAGAGAGATCTCGGCTCCCTGCCCGGAGCTGAAGCCAGGGTGCCCTGGATGAGAAGGCAGGACTGCCAGCCCCGAGACCCGCCCGTGCCAGAGTGTAGAAGCAAAGTGACGCCTCGGTCGTTCCCTGCTTTGAACCAAGGATATTTTAAGGAGGCAAGAAGCATAAATACACATAGAAGTCCATTATTATCGACCACGCGTAACATCTCAGAGAGCACAGAGAAACACAGGGTGTTTAAGAGAGAAACAGCTCAGGGATAGAGAACCGAGAGAAGTGTGCATGTCTGCGGAGAAGCCCAGGGAGAGCTGACGTAAATCCCCGCATTGAGGACCGTCCTTCCGGGTCTTTGGTTACCTTTGGAGGCAATTACCGTTCGTATCTTTTTCACACCTGACTGGTCCCTGCACCCTCCCCAAGATGTGGGCACGACATTTGTTAAGATTGATCCCCCACAGAGGCCTGTGGGTGCATGTCCACACTTAATATGGGATGGGGCCCCCTCCCTTTTCAGCCATCAAGGAGGCTTCTGGCCCTTGTAACAGAGAAGTCTTCTTTGACCTCAGGAGTGGGCCTCTTATCATCTTTTACTCTCGCAGACTTCAGCTTCTGCCACTAGATTTGTCCTTGAGTGTGTGAGTGAGAACACAGCTTCAATTTCAATCCACTTGACAAATACCAGCGGTCCAGCCCAGAGGCCCCTCTATCTCCTATGTCAAATCCTGCTGAGAGACATGAACCCCAAAAATCTTTATTGGGAGGCTGAAGGGTGAAGGTCTGTCTTCTGTAAGCTTCTTTCCAGGCTGGCAACAGGGCTCATAGACCCTACCTAGCTGGGGTCATGGAGCTCTCGTTCTGCCTCATTCGGGGGCCCCAGGGTGACCTCTGTTGTTATCCCCACAGGATCTGTTCCGAAGAGTAGCTGGAACCATTATCTTGATGTGAAACCATAGTAATCTGAAAGAGACCAAACGTAACAAGTGGAATTTAAAAAAGACAGGGGCCAAAGATCTGTGATTAATGATCATAAATTATTGTGAGCAGGAGCTACAGCAGGAGTGAGAACCAGGTTACATTTTTTAGCAGTTTTGATCCTGTCCAGATAGACTCAGCACTGGTGGTACCCTCTCCACAGCATGGAGCCTTTTGCTGTGGTCTTACACACTTTGGATGTCTTCTGTATTAGCCCAGAGTGACTGACGTAGGTGTGACAGACCTCAGTTTCAAGTCGTTGGAGGAGTGACAACCTGAACAGTACTGTAAAACATCAAACCACAATTTTTTCCCAGGAGAATAAGCTGGATTCCCAGTCCAGACCTGGCACTTCAAGGAGACTGGTAGCCAGTTGTCCAGTTTTGTCTAAGTAGGTTCAGGCTGCTGACGTGGTATTCCCACATTAATTCACATATTAGACCAGTTGTCACTGTTGCTGACTCTAGTGCTCCTCTAGGCATGAGAAGAGGCAAGAATCTGGGCTCATGAGAACCTTTACTGAGAGCATCTGACTGTCTGAAGGCCTGTTCTGTGAGCTTCCCCAGCACGGATGCCCCTTTCCCGATCTCCCCGCTCAGTGCCTTCCAGGGCTGCTGAAGGGCAGCCGCTGCAGCGGGTCCTGATTGAGTCCTAGCAGAGGCAGACGGCAAGTGCCCCTTCTCAGCTGGCACTGCCCCTTCGTGGCAATCTGATCATGGTTCTGGGGGCGCTTCTTGTCCATTTTCTCCCATGGTGCTAGGAATGCTTATGCCTAGATCTGGCAAAGATTCTGCTGACAGGCCACTCAGTGCGCTGTTACGGGACTAACCCCAAAAAACAGGAGCCAAGAGACGCTGGATCACCTGTCTCACCAGCCTCTATGGTCCGTGAAAACGTTCCCTCTTGTTGCTTCTTCCCATAGCTAGAGTTTCACCGTTACCTCACTGATCGCATATCATCATTTTATCAGAGGCTCAGTCACACATTTGGTAACGCAAGAAACAATTGTGCAAAGCAGGCAGAAGAGGAAATAAGGCAGCTAGCAGTATCAGTAGGACCACAAGCAGGAATCTGAGGACCTGCTTTAAGCACAGTCAGTATGTCCCAGGTGCTCTGACTTAGTTTGTTAAATAACTGTAGCCTGGGGTTAGTCTCCTGGTTGCAGACCATGGAGATCCTGACCCCTTATCCAAAGGCTGATTACTGAGATAAGTTTTAGAAATACACTTAGGGAGTCCCTTACTAATTCAGTTCACTCTCATCAGCATTATAACATAAACGCAAGGAACTATGTCATAAGACTTTCTTAGTAAACATAGACCTCAATTAACAAAACCAGAATTTAACATTTAGTGAAACGTATTTTTTTTTTCCTAAAGTTGCCTCTATTTTCACTAAACTCGGCCAAGACTAATTTGTTTTAAGAAATAAGTTTGGTGTGCTGACCACATAGACTTCTTCTACACTGACTCTGCTGTAATTCCTCAGGAGTCTTAGACTAAATCCCCAAAAGGCCTCTCAAGGCCAGGTTTATTAATTGGTTCTACTTTCCCCCATTTATAAATGACTGACTGTAGAATAGAATGATCATTACTTTCTTACAACAATATTTCCAGTCTTTATATCTTCTCTCATTGACAACACATATCCGACTTGCCATACACACTGAAACATTTTCCTTGTCACTCTAGTAGATCTTGAGTCATGATTTTTAATCTTTAAAAATTAACCCCTAAAAAAAAAAAAATTAACCCCTAGTGAAAATCAAGAAGAAAGCAATTGTGAACTATTTGTTCCATTGGCAGTCTCTGATTAGGCAAACTCAGGAACATATTTTAGAACCTCTAAAAACATGTGTTTTTCCAAAGTACAGTTTTTCTCCATGTAATACAAAGGCACGTGTCTAACAGATATATGTCTATGTATAACTGAATGAAGTTCCTGAAAACCAAAAAAAAAAAAAAAAACACCCACATCGGAAATCACGTCTACTCTAATAGAGTATAAAAATTTAAGTTACCAAAATAATAAAAAGAGTGGGGCATGAAGAAATGTTGCCACCTTGTGGCCCTTTGGGTAGCAACAATTTAAAACCTGTGAAGACGGGAATGTAATATCCCCAGGCCTTCAGGGATGCAAGGGGGAAAAAAAACCTGTCGTCAACGAACGACCTTAGGTAGATCCTGGAAAAAGAATTCAAAACCTGGCAATTGGTCAAGAAGCCAAGCTTGGGAGTTGAGTTTTACTCCACACTCTTTCAAAATAATCACACGAAAAGATTCGGTATCACTGAAACTTCCTGGCTGCTGCTGCTAAGTTGCTTCAGTCGTGGTCCGACTCTGTGCGACTCCATAGACTGCAGCCCACCAGGCTCCCCCGCCCCTGGGATTCTCCAGGCAAGAATACTGCAGTGGTTTGCCATTGCCTTCTCCTACACTAAAACTCACAGAAATTCAAATCAAAACTACAATGAAGGTATCACCTCACTCTGATCAGAATGGCCATTGGTAAAAAGTCTGCAAACAAGAAATGCTGGAGAGGATGTGGGGAAAACGGGAACCCTCCTACACCGATGCTGGCAAGGGTAAGCTGTTAACCGTCAGCATGGAGGAACAGGCTGGAGGTTCCTGCAAACGAGTGAAAAGACGATGAAATTACTACACTGCTTAACCCCCATGCCAGAAAAACATACGTCAAAGCAGAGATCTAAATGGAGGGATGAATACTATTAAAGCTCTTGAGGAACATATACAGAACATGGGCTTGATATAAATCGCAGCCAGTTCTTTTTGGATTCATTCTTAGAATAATACAATAAAATCAACAAATGGGACTTCATTAACCTTAAGAGCATTTGAGCAGCAGGGTAAACTATAAATGAAAGAAAAAGACAACCCTCAGAATGGGTGGGGAAAAAAAAGTGTTTGCAAATGGAGATACAAGGAATTCATCTCCAAAACATGCAAACAGTCCAGGTAGCTCAATTAAAAAAATAAACAATGGAAAAGTGGGCCAAAGATCGAAATGGGCGTTTCTCCATAGAAGGCACCCAGGTGGACATAAAGTATGCAAAAAGATGCTCAGCGTCCCTAATCATTAGAGAAATGCAAATCAAAAGTTCAATGAGATGTCACTTCACACCAGCCAGCATGGCCATCTCAAAAATTTCGACAACAATAAATGCTGGAGGGGGTGTGGAGAGAAGGGAACCTCTCCTACCCCAGATGGGAATGTAAATCAGTGCATCCACTCTGGAGAACAGTACGGAGGGCTTTCAGACACTCCAGCAACAAAGTACCATGTGACCCAGCCATCCCATGCCTGGGCATGGATCCTGGGAAAACCAAAATTTTCAAGATACTGCACGCCTGACCATCATGGCAGCACTGGATACACTCGGCCAAGGTACGAAAGAAACCTGAGTGTAGAAGGACAGGTGAATGGTTAAAGAAGCCGGGGTCAGGTTCAGCTTCAGTTCAGTTCAGTCGCTCAGTTGTGTCTGACTCTATGCGACCCCATGAATCGCAGCATACCAGGCCTCCCTGTCCATCACCAACTCCCGGAGTTCACTCAGACTCGTGTCCATCAGGTCAGTGATGCCATCCAGCCATCTCATCCTCTGTCATCCCCTTTTCAGTGAGGTCAACTCAGATACACAAAGCCAGACATAAAAGGATGAAAGAAAGCCACTTCCAGTCACAGGGAAGAGCCAGAGACGATCACACTAGATGAACTAAGTGAGACGAAGTATGGCCTGTTATCACTTCTAGGTGGAATCCAAACATGGAAACAAATGAGCTTCTTTACAAAAACAGTAACAGCTTCATATACTTAGTAAAGAATCGTGTTACCAAAAAGGAAAGGCCAGGTGCAGGGAGAAACATATGTTGAGAATAACATATACACACTACTAGGTTATAAAATAATCCATAAGGACCCACTGTAGAGCACAGGGAACCCTACTTTGACTGTAAATTACCTATATGAGAAAAAGAACCCCAAAAGAGCATATATACATCTATGTATAAATGAATAACGTTGCTTTAGCACATTAAAAAAAAAAAAACCACAACAGTGCAAATCACCCTATATACTCAAATTCAAAATAAACCATAACAGGAAAGAAAGAAAGACAAAAGAGCTGCTGACTCTGTTCCCCTCGGGCCTTGGGACCTGGGCTGGCATCACATCCCTGGGGCCTGAGCAGGCTAGGTCCCCAGGCGGGGTGTCCTGGGGCTGAGGGCGCTGGGGAGGATATGCCAGCCAATCAGCCCCCCAGCCCGGTCTCCAGATCCTGTGGGACCCTCCTGCAGCAGCACTAAACCTAGTGCCCCCAAAGGATGGTGGGTCTCTGGGCTGGAAGAGCTTTGCAAAGTGCCCCCGGGCCCCGTGTCGCCTGGTGGTGGGGTTCCCACCTCCAGCCTCCTTCCTTAGGGTCACCCCACTGAGAGGACAGGTCCCTCTGCAGAGTGGTGTTGCAATCATTGGGACCGCCTGGGGGATGAAGGGTGAAGAGGGAAGAAATAAGGAGACACAAGCCTTAGGGCTTCCCAGGTGGCGCTAGGTGGTAAAGAATCCATCTGCCAATGCAGGAGACGGAGGAGAAGCGGGTTCAATCCCTGGGTCGGGAAGATCCCAGGGATCCATTCTTACTGACAACCCAGAAACCAGATTTGCCCTAAGGCTCTGGTTGCCCAGGTAACCAGAGGGGCATGAAGACATGCTGCCACCTTGTGGTTATTCCCCGTAACAAGCACTTGAAAACCGGGGGCTATTGGGCTCGGCTCTAAATGACACCAGCCGAGGGGCCCGCCGCGCCCATCCGGATGGCTGGAGGCGTCTGAGGGGCGGACGGAGGCGGCGGCGGCGGCGGCGGGAGCGGGCGCGGGAGTGGAGCAGCCGCCGCGGGACCGACCGGACCGAGCTTCCGCCGGCGCACCTGCCCGCAGCGCCCGCGGAGCGGCCGGAGCACGACCACCTCCCGGAGCGGCGGCTGAGGCGGCGGGGAGCGGGCGCGGCAGGCGGGACGAGGCGTCGAGCCTTTTCTCTGTTGCAGACAGTTTTACATGTTTGGGAGAACAGACCAGCAGCACTTCTGAATTAAGATCTCAGATTCCTTGAGGTGGCTTTGTAGAGCACTAAGATTAGAAGATGAGTGAACTTGACCAGTTACGGCAGGAGGCCTGAACAGCTTAAAGACCAAATTAGAGATGCTCGGAAGGCGTGTGCAGACGCGACTCTCTCTCAGATCACAAACACTGACCCTGTGGGAAGAGTCCAGACGCGCACCAGGAGGACGCTGAGGGGACACTTGGCCAAGGATCTATGCCATGCACTGGGGCACCGACTCCAGGCTTCTAGTCAGTGCCTCGCAGGACGGTAAACTTATTATCTGCGGACAGCTACACCACAAACAAGGTCCATGCCATCCCTCTGCCGCTCCTCGCGGGTCATGACGTGCGCTTATGCCCCTTCTGGGAACTACGTGGCCTGCGGAGGCCTGGATAACATCTGCTCCATTTACAATCTGAAAACTCGTGAAGGGGAATGTCGTGGTGAATCGTGAGCTGGCTGGACACCACAGGTTACCTGTCGTGCTGCCGTTTCTGGCATGACAATCAGATCGTTACCGGCTCTGGAGACACCACCTGTGCCCTGTGGGACATCGAGACTGGCCAGCAGACGACCACATTCCCTGGACACACCGGGGACGTCATGAGCCTTTCACTCGCTCCGGACACCAGACTGTCTCTGGTGCTTGTGACGCTTCAGCCAAACTCTGGGACGTGCGAGAAGGGGTGTGCCGGCAAACCTTCACCGGCCACGAGCCCGATATCAACGCCATCTGTTTCTTCCCGAACCGCGACGCATTTGGCACTGGCTCAGACGACGCCACCTGCCGGCTGTTCGACCTCCGTGCGGACCAGGAGCTCAGGACCTACTCCCACGACAACATCATCTGCCGGGGATCACCTCCGTCTCCTTCTCCAAGAGTGGGCGCCTCCTTCTCGCAGGGTACAACGACTTCAACTGCAACGTCTGGGACGCCCTCAAAGCCGACGGGGCAGGGGTCTTGGCCGGGCATGACAACCGCGTGAGCTGCCTGGGGGGTAACTGATGACGGGATGGCCGTGGCGACGGGGTCCTGGGACAGCTTCCTCAAAATCTGGAACTAACCCTGACAGCAGGTGGACGCCACAGTGACTGGAAGACCATTCCAGCCTTGGATGGTTGCAGATAGCATTTCCCATCTACCCCTACTAACGCGGACGCCCTGCACCCCTCAGAACTTCAAAAGCTCAAGACCTTCCCCTCACTTATTGCTGAAACCAAGAGCACAGTTCCCGCTGAGAGAAGAATCTCTGTGCTGTAACTAAAACGAATCCTGCATTCCTTCTGGGACCATTGTCCTTTGTTTTCCTTTTTTGTTTGTTTTGAATGAATTTAAAAGGAAATACTATAAAAAAATGTTAACAAGAAGGTAAAAAAAAAAAAAAATGACACCAGCCCTAAAGAAATCTTCTGGGGTAAATCACATGAAGAGATTTCAAAACAGGGCTGACTTTCAAGAAGCCACTTTCCGGAGGTTAACTGTACTCCCCCCCATAGAAGGTAAAAAGCCCGTGGAAAGATATTCATCATCAGTAAGTAGTAAAGAAATGCAAATTAAAACTACCATGAGCCATCTTCTCACACGGCTCAAACGGCCATCCTCAAAAGATCTTCGAAGCTTAAGTGCTGCGAGGGCGAGGGGAACAGGGAACCCTCCTACACCGTGGGCAGGGTTGTAAATGGGTGGGTGCAGCCACGAAGGAAAATATCTGGAGGCTCCTTGAAACACGAAATAGAGAGTTATCCCGTTTTCCAGCAATACCACTCCTTGCTTTGATCTGGAAAAAAATCCTAATTCCAAAGAATATGTACATTTCTATTTTCAGGGCAGCACTATTCACAATAGCCAGGTCAGAGCATTAACCAAAAATCGACAGAAAAATGAAGACTAACTGCCCATCTGTACAGTGGAATACACTCAGGAAAAAAAAAAAAAAAAAAACACTACCATGAGCAGCAGCATGGGTGTACTGAGAGATTATCACTGAGGTACGAGACCAAAGGCAAACATCCTAAAATAGTACTGAAAAGTGGAAGCCAGAAATTCATGCAAAGTGAAATAATTTGCCAAATAGAAACAGACTCAGAGTTAAAAGCCAGCTCATGATTATTTTTTTAAAACGTTGCAGGAGGGATACACTAAGAGGGATTAAAATGCTCACATCACTACATATCAAACAGGTCATCTAAAAGGACCAAATGAACAGCACAGCAAGCTGAAGGAAACACACTGTGATAACCTTCATGGGAAAAGATCCCCCCAAAGAACAGCGGTACATCTATTTATGACTGAATCAAGTTCCTGTACACCTGAAACAGAGTCGGAAATCAACTCTATGAGAAAAAACTAAATTATCCCAAAAAGTGGAGGATGAAAAATGCCGCCTTGTGGCTGCTTTTGGTAACAACAACTGAAAAAACCTGTGCCCACCAAAATACACCTGTTCTCAACAAATGTCCTGGGATAGGTCCTGGAAAAAGAATTCAAAACAGGGCAGATGGTCAAGAGGCCAACGTAACTTGTTAATAGCCAGGACAGAGGACAGGGAGGAGGGTCCTTAAACAAGCAAAAAGAGAATGAAATTACAACACTCCTTACCCATTTAAAGAAAAAACTCCAAATTAGTTAAAGAAGTAAATGGAGAGACAATTACTCCCTACCATTAGAGGAAAGCATAGGTAAAACAGGCTTTGACATAAATCACAGCAAATTCCCTCTGGATCCACCTCTTAGAATAATGAAAAATAGAAATAAGAAAAACTCAGCAAAGGACTTCATTAACTTTAGAAGCACTTACACAGCAAGGGAAACCATAACGAAAGAAAATGACAACCCTCAGAGTGGAAAAAAGTTGGCAAGAAAATATATCAACAAGTAATTCATCTGCAAAACAAGCAAACGGCGCATGCAGCTCAAAAAAATAAAAAACAACAAAAAAACAACACACACACACACACACACACACCACACCCCAGAAATGGGCCAAAGATCTAAATGGATATTTTTTCAAAGAACGTATCCAGATCGCTATAGTTCAGTTCAGTTCAGTTCAGTCGCTCAGTCGTGTCCGACTCTGTGCGACCCCATAGATGGCAGCACACCAGGCCTCCGCCGTCCCTGGGATTCTCCAGGCGATACTGGAGTGGGTTGCCATTTCCTTCTCCAATGCATTAAAGTGAAAAGTCAAAGTGAAGTTGCTTAGTCGTCTCTAACTCTTAGCGACCCCATGGACTGTAGCCCACCAGGCTCCTCTGTCCATGGGATTTTCCAGGCCATAAAGCTCATGAAACGATGATTCATAGAGAAATGCCCATCAAAATTGCAACGTGGTATCAACGCACACCCCTCAGAACCGCCATCTTCCAAAAGCTCTACGAAGTTTAAATGTATGCGGAAGGCGAGGCAAACAAGAAGTCTTCCTACACTGTGGGCGGGGATGTAAATGGGCGGGGGCGGCAATGAAGGAAAGCAGTGTGAAGATTGCTGAAACACATTAAACAGAGTTTACTGCATGATCGGGCAAGCCCACCCATTGCCTTAGGTTCGGAGAAAACCTAAATTTAGAATGATACTTGCAACCCTATTTTCAAGGCAGCAATATTGACAATATTTAATAGAGAGCCTCCCCAGTGGCTGAGCTGGTAAAGAATCCGCCAGCAATTCGAGACCTGGGTTCAATCCCTAGATTGGGAAGATCCCCTGGAAGCAGGCGTGGGAACCCACTGCAGCATTTCTGCCTGGAGAATCCCCGAGAACAGCAGAGCCTGGCGCGTTACAGTCCATGGGGTCGCAGAGAGTCAGACACGATTGAGCGACTAAGCCCAGCACAGTAAAGAGCATCAGTCGAAATGTCCATCAATAGAGGAATAAAGTCACTGACCCATCTACACACGGGAATCACTCAGCTGTCAAAAAGAGCGAAAAATATCATTGACAGCAGCATGGATGGACCGAGATTTATCATAGTGAGTGAAGTCAGTCAGGAAGGGAAATAAATATATCACGGGTGGAATCTATAAAACTCATACGAATGAAGGAATTTATAAAGACAAACAGACCCTCAGGCTTAGAAAACCAACTTATGATTATTAAAAAATAAGAAAAACAGGTACAGAGAGGGAGACATTAACAGGGTTTCGATTAACATATACTTATAACGTATTATCACGTAAGATAATCCAAAAGGACCTCCTGAATAACACAGAGAAGTCTACCAAACACACTGAAAGAACCAACCTGGGACAAACCAGAAAAACAATAGATACAGTTCTCTATATAATTGAATCAAGTTCCTGTAAACCTGAAACAAGCACAACAGCGGAAATCCACTCTACTCCAAGAGAAAATAAATATTAATTTAGCCCACAAAACGAAACAGCGGAGCGTGATGTGCTGCCCCCATGTGGCCTCTTTGGTAACAACAGTGAGAAAACTGCAGACCCGCACTTAACAGGCTCCAGGACCGAGGGCTGTAGGAAGACGCACCCGTCCTCAGCCGAGGCCTCGGTGGGCTGGGGAAGATCAGAACAGGGCCAGTGACCACACGGCCCATCTCAAAAGATCAGCTTTACTCACATTGTTTTTAAAATATCACATGAAAAGCTTTCAGCATTGTGAAATGTTACAGAAAGTAAATCAAAAAGTACAAGGAGGTATCAGCTCATAAAGGTCAGAACAGCCTTTGTCAAAAAGCCTTAAAAACGATAAAGGCTGGAGAGGTTGTGGAGAAAAGGGGCCCTCCTACACTGATGCTGGGCTGTAGTTGTAACAGCCACGACAGAGGACGGAGTGGAGGTTCTTCAACTTGTGAGCAGCGAAAGAATTTACATCTCTCCTAACCACTTACAGATGAAGGAATTTCAAATCATTAAAGAGTTTTATGTAGGGATGATTCTCTAAATCTCTTGAGGAAAATATATGCACAACACACTTGACATAAATCACAGCAAGCTCTTTTTGGGTTCTTAGGTAGTAGAATAGGAAAAGGAGTCCAAAATGGCGGTGGCTACAAGACAAGGAAGGGAAAAGCCTGCGAAAATGAAACAAAGAAGGTCCGAGGACCGGAGTGAGATCTCAGGGAAACAAACAACACGCCTGGCTGGCCCAATTTACATAGGACAGGCCCAGGGAGAGGAAACATATAAATAGAGGGCAAAGCAGCTCTCTCTCTCTCTCTCTCTCCCACACGCTGGGTGCTCTTCTCCTCGTCTTTAGATCAACGTGCCCTCACGCCTTGAAGATGGATTTTCCTGCTATCTTCTAAATAAAATAGAGCTGTAACACTGAGCTGTAACACTGATTTGTCTAAGAGCTATAACATGGTCCATTCGAGAACTGAGAGCTATAAACGGTCTATCCAAGACTGAGAGCTGTGACAAGCCGAGTGGTTTAATGTCCGTCACTCAAACTTTGTTGTGATGAGACAAAAATCAAGGAACATACACTCGCACGACAGATCTATATCAGAATTATTAAAAATAAAACTAACTAAAAAAAGGCACCTCATTAACCTAAAAGGTTTTGCACAGGAAGGGTAACCTAAGGAAGAAAAAGACAACCTCAGAATGGGAAAATAATGTTTGCAACCGAACTTAAAATAAGGAATTGGTCTCCAAAGATGCAAAATGCTCACACAGCTCAAGATTAAAAAAAAAAGAAGAAGAACGCAGCGAATACAGGCAAAGGTCTAAACGGACATTTAAAGAAGGCATCAGATGGCAATAGAGCACATGAAAAGATGCTCAGGACCACACTTACAGAAATGTCAATTGAAACCTCGATGAGGTATCACCTCACGCCCTCATACAGCCCCAAAGACCTACAAAGTTAAATGCTGCAAGAGCAGGGGAACAGGGAATCCTCCTACACTGTGGGCGGGGAAGGAAATGGGTGGGGGCACCACAAGAAAACAGCATGGACATTCCTTACAACACTAAAATAGACTTACTACCTGATCTGGCAAGGCACCCTTGCTTTATATCCAGAGAAAAGCATAATTGAAGATGATAGTTGCACCCTTATTTCCAGGGCAGAACTATTGAATCTCCAAGACAGAGCATCAACCAACGTGTCCTCAGTAGAGACATAAAGAGGAACCTGTCCATCGAAACACCGGAATACACTCAGCCATCGGACAAATGGAAAAACGTAATTTTCAGGAGCATGGATGGACTGAGAGTTTACAATACTGAACGAAGTCAGTCTGAGAGAGAAAGCAAACTATCACACACATGGGGAACTGATAAATTCCTCAAATGAACCAATTCATAAACAGAAACAGCCTCACAGAATTAGAAACATAAGTTTATGATTATTTAAAAAAAAAAAAAGGTTGGGGAAGGAGACAATAAAAGGCGGGAATTAACAGATACACGCTACTTACTGTCAGATCATCCAATGAACCTACTGAATAGCACAAGAAAGTACAAAACAACTGAAGGAACCTATATGGGAAAATACTCCGAAAAGAACAGAATAGATATACCTCTATGTATAATTGAATCAAGTTCCTGTCAACCTAAAACAAACACAGCAGAACAACTCTATTCAATAGAAAATAAAAATTAACAGCAGTAAATAAATTCACTGAAATAAATAATTGGCGCATAAGAAATTGCCCTTGTGGCCGCTTTGGTACAACAACGGAAAATCCTGGGCTGAGGGTACTTGCTATTCACGAGGACTGAGGGCTCTAAGGAAGAAACACCTCCTGGAGAAATGTCCTAGGTGCGTCGGGAAATTTTCAAAACAGGGCAAAAGATCACAAGGCCGATCTCCGAAGCCCGTTTTACTCACACTGCTATTAAAAATATCTCGGAGAAGCTTTCAACTTTGTGAATGTTATCGCAATGTAAATCAAAACTACAATGAGGTATGAGCTCTACTGTCAGAATGGACTCTGTCAAAAAGTCTTAGAAAAATAAAGGCTGGAGAGGTTGTGGAGAAAGCGAGCCCTCCTACGCTGATGCTGGATTGTAAGTTGTTAACAGCCACGATAGAAGACCGGGTGGAGGTCCTTAAACAAGGGGAAAGTTAAAGCATTTACATCTCTGGCTAACAATTCCACACAAACTCCAAATCGAATAAAGAGTTACCTGGAGGGACAATTACTCTAAACCTCTAGAGGAAAATATAGGCAGCACACACTTTACATAAACCACAGAAGATTTTTTTTTTTGGATCTACATTCAGAATATTTCAAATAAAACTAACTTTAAAAAGGCATCTCATTAACTGAAAAGCTTTTGCACAGGAAGGCAACCTGAAGGATAGAAAAAGACAACCTCAGAATGGGAAATAAACATTTGCAGCTGAAGTTAGAAACAAGGAATTCATCTCCAAAGACACAGAGTGCTCACACAGTGAAAGTGAAACTCACTCAGTTGTGTCCGACTCTCTGTGACCCATGGACTGTACAGCCCATGGAATTCTCCAGGCTGGAATACTGGAGTGAGCCGCATTTCCTTCTCCAGGGGATCTTCCCAACCCAGGGATCCAACCCAAGTCTCCTGCATTGCAGGCGGATTCTTTACCAGCTGAGCCACCAGTGAAGCCCCACAGCTCATGAGCAAGAAAAATCAGCCCAGGAGAAAAACTGGCAAAAATCTAAATAGACATTTCTCCAAAGAAGGCATCCAGATGTCCATAAAGCACATGACAAGATGCTCAGGACACTCTTAGAGAAATGCCAATCAAACTGCAACCAGGTACCACTGACGCCCTCAGAAGAGCCATCCTCCAAAGATCTCCAAGGATGAAATGCTGCAGAGGGCAAGGAAACAGGGACTCCTCCTACCCTGTGGGCAGGGATGGAAATTGGGGGGGGCGTGCAGCCACAAAAGAAAGCAGTATGGAGATTCCTTAGAACACTAAACAGACTTACCGCATGGTCTGGCAAGCCCACTCCTAGTCTTAGATCACTAGAAAATCAAAACTGAAATGATAGCTGCACCCCTATTTTCAGGCAGCATTATTGACAATATCCAAGACAGAGCATAAACCAAACTGACCATCAACAGAGAAATAATGAGGAAATTGTCCATCAAAACGCTGCAGTCCACTCAGCCATCAAAGAATGAAAGAAAAATCATTTTCAGGAGCATGGATGGACGAGAGATTTATCACACTGAGTGAAGCCAGTCAGAGAGGGAAAGCAAAGGATGACATACAGGAGAATTGACAGATTCCTCAAGTGAACCAATTCATAAACTGAGACAGACTCACAGACATAGAAACACGAGTTTACGATTTTTTTTTAAGGTTGGGAAGGGGAACAATAAGAGATTGGGGCTTACAGAACACAGTACTTATTGTCAGATAGATAACTGAAATGGACCTACTGAATAGCACGGAAGTCTACTGAACACACTCAAAGAACCTATTTGGGAAAAGACCCCGAAAAAGAGAATAGATGTACCTCTATGTATAACTGAATCAAGTTCCTGTCAACTAAAACAAACAACAGAAATCAACTCTACTTCATTAGAAAATAAAAGTTAACCATAATAAACACCTAATTGTGCAGCATAAGGAAATGCTGCCGCCTTGTGGCCACTTTGGAACAGCAATGGAAAGTCCTCTGCGGATGGCACTTCATTTTCATCAGGGCTGAGGGGCTCTAAGGAAGAAAGTTTGGCCACCTCATGAGAAGAGTTAACTCATTGGAAAAGACTCTGGTGCTGGAGGATTGGGGCAAAAGGAGAAGGGGACGACAGAGGATGAGATGGCTGGATGCATCACTGACTCGATGGACGTGAGCCTGAGTGAACTCCGGAATTGGTGATGGACAGGGAGCCTGGCGTGCTGCGATTCTTGGCGTGGCAAAGAGTCGGACATCGACTGAGCAATGTGAACTGAACTGAACTGAACTGAAGAAGAAACACCTGCTGAAGAAATGTCCTAGGTGCGTCAGGGGAAAAAGAGTCAAACCAGGGCAAAAGATCACGAGGCAATGCAAACTGTTTTACTCACACTTTCTTAAAATGTCACATGAAAAGCTTTCAACTTTGTGAAATGTTATAGAAATGTAAATCAAAACTGCAAATCAAAAATGTAAAAAGAAGAGGAAAGATATACCTATTTGAATGCAGATTCCAAGAATAACAAGAGAGATAAGAAAGCCTTCTCAGTAATCAGTGCAAAGAAATAGAGGAAAACATAGAATGGGAAAGACTAGAAATCGCTTCAGGAAAATTAGAGATACCAGGAGAATATTTCATGCAGAAATGGGCAAAATAAAGGACAGAACTGGTAAGAACCTAACAGAAGCAGAAGATATTAAGAAGAGGTGGCAAGAAAACACAGAAGAACTATCCAAAAAAACCTTAATGACCAAGATAACCACCATGGTGTGATCACTCACCTAGAGCCAGACGTCCTGGAATGCAAAGTCAAGTGGGCCTTAGGAAGCATCACCATGAACAAGCTAGTGGAGGTGATGGAATTCCAGCTGAGCTATTGCAAATCCTAAAAGATAATGCTGTTAAAGCCCTGTACTCAATATGCAGGGAAATTTGGAAAACTCAGCAGTGGCCACAGGACTGGAAAAGGTCAGTTTTCATTCCAATCTGAAAGAAAGGGAATGCCAAAGGATGTTCAGACTACTGCACAACTGCACTCATCTCACACACCAGTAAAGTAATGCTCAAAATTCTCCAAGCAAGGCTTTAACAGTATATAAACTGAGAACTTCCAGATGTTCAAGGTGGATTTAGAAGAGGCAGAGGAGCCAGAGATCAAAAGGAGGGGAACCCTAAAGGAAAAACAAAATAACCCTCAGGATAAAAAAATGTTACAACCAAGGTGAAAATAAGGAATTCATCCCCCAAATATGCAAACAACCCATGCTGTTCAATTAAAAAAGTGGTGGAGGGCAAAGATCTAAATGGATATTTCTCCCCAGAAGACATCCAGGTGGCTATAAAGCCCATGAAAAGGTGCTCACATTGCTAATTATTAAAGAAATTAAAATCAAAACTACAAGAACATATCACCTCACCCAGCTCAGAGTGGCCTATCTCCTGAGGTTTACTAACAAAATGGCAGAGAGGACGTGGAGACATGGGAAGTCTCCTACAATGATGCTGGCAATGTAAGCTGTTAACAGTCAGGATGGACAGGGAGGAGCTTCCTTAAACAAGGGGAAAGGGAAAGAATTTATGTCTCTCCCTAACTGCTTACAGAAGAAAAAATCCAAATAGCTTGAAGAGTTAAATGGACAGAAGATTACTCTAATCCTCTTGAGGAAAATATAGGCAAACACACTTTGACATGAATCACAACAAGTTCTTTTTGAATCTATGCTTAGAATAATTAAAACTAAAACTAAACTTTAAAAAGGCACCTCATCACCTAAAAACTTTTGCACTGCAAGGGCAACCTAAAGGAAAGAAAAAGACAACTATCAGAATGGGAAAATAAATGTTTGCAACAGATGTTTAAAATAACGAATTCATCTCCCAACATACAAACTGCTCACGCAGCTCATGATAAAGCTGCAAAACAAAACAAAACAAAACAAAAAACCCCCCTATCAATCCAATAGAAAAACCGCAAAGATCTAAATGGATGTGTCTCCAAGGAAGGCATCCAGATGGCCATAAAACACATGAAAAGATGCTCAGGACCACTTTTAGAGAAATCTAATCAAAACTGCAATGAGGTATCACCTCACACCTCACAGAATATCCATCTTCCAAAAGGTCTACAAAGGAATCATCTGCGTCCTACAAAGGTTAATTGCTGCTGAGGGCGAGGGAAACAGAGAATCCTCCTATACTGTGGGCAGGACTGTAATTGAGTCGGTACAGCCACAAGGAAAAGAGTATGGAAATTCCTTAAAACACTAAATACAGACATACCACTTGAACTGGCAAGTCCACTCCTTGACTTCAGTTCAGTTCAGTCACTCAGTGGTGTCTGACTCTTTGCGACCACATGAATCACAGCATGCCAGGCCTCCCTGTCCATCACCATCTCCTAGAGTTCACTCAGACTCACGTTCATCAAGTCCGTGATGCCATCCAGTCATCTCATCTCGTCCCCTTCTCCTCCTGCCCCCAATCCTTCCCAGCATCAGAGTCTTTTCCAGTGAGTCAACACTTTGCATGAGGTGGCCAAAGTACTGGAGTTTTCGCTTTAGCATCATTCCTTCCAAAGAAATCCTAGGGCTGCTCTCCTTCTGAATGGATTGGTTGGATCTCCTTGCAGTCCCAGGGACTCTCAAGAGTCTTCTCCAACACCACAGTTCAAAAGCATCAATTCTTCAGCGCTCAGCCTTCTTCACAGTCCAACTCTCACATCCACACATTAAAATGATAGTTGCACCTCAATTTTCAGGGCAGTGCTATTGACAATATCTAAGACAGAGCATCAACCGAAGTTCCATCTATAGAGAAGTGAAGAGTCCCTGTCCATCTAACAACTGGCATACACTCAGCCATCCAAAAGAATGAATGGATGACATTTTCAGGAGCATGGGTGGACTGAGAATTTATCATACTCAGTGAAGTCAGAGATGAAAGAAGAAGTATCACTTAGAGGGGGAATCTATAAATTTATACAGATTAGTTAGTTAGTTAGTTAAGTTGCTCAGTCATGTCCGACTCTTTGTGACCCCATGGACTATAGCCCACCAGACTCCTCCATCCATGGGATTCTCCAGGCAAGAATACTGATTAACTAACTATAAACAGAAACAGACTCACAGACTTAGAAACCCAACTTATGACTTAAAAAAAAAATGTAGTGGCAGGGAGACCTTGAGAGGTTGTGGTTAACAAAAACACACTATTTATTACCATATAGATAATGCCAGTCGACCTACCAAATAGCACAGGGAAGTCGACTGGATACGCAGAATAGATATACATCTGTGTATAACTGAATCATGTTCTTGTAAACCTAAAACAAACACAACAGAAATCAACTCTACTCCGATAGAAAATAAAAATTAACCAAAAAAGAAAAAAAGAGAAAGAGAGATACCAAGGAACATTTCATGCAAAGATGGGCACAAGAAAGGACAGAAACAGTATGGACCTAACAAAAGCAGAAGATAGTAAGGAGAGGTGGTGAAAATACACAGACGATCTATACTGAGTTTCCCCTGTGGCTCAGCTGGTAAAGAATCCGCCTGCAATGCAGGAGACCTAGGTTCGAACCCTAGAAAGGTTGGGAAGATCCCCTGGAGAAGGGAAAGGCTACCCACTCCAGTATTCTGGCCTCGAGAATTCGACAGACTGTATAGTCCATGGGGTCACAAAGCGTTGGACACGACTATTAAGGAGAGGTGGTGAAAATACACAGATGAACTATACTAAAAAGATCTTATCACACCAGATAATCCTGATGGTGTGACCACTCACCTAGAGCCAGAAATCCTGGAGTGAGAAGTCAAGTGGGTCTTAGGAAGCATCACTATAAAAAGAGCTAGTAGAGAGGATGGAATTCCAGCTGAGCTATTTTAAATTACAAAGGATGATGCTGTTAAAGTGCTTCATTCAATATGCCAGCAAATTTGGAAAACTCAGCAGTGGCTACAGGTTGGAAAAGGTCAGTTTTCATTCCAATCCCAAAGAAGATCAATGCCAAAGAATGTTCAAACTTCTGCACAATTGCACTCATTGTACATGCCAGCAAGGTAATGCTCAAAATCCTTCAAGCTAGGCTTCAACAGTATGTGAATTGAGAATGTCCAGATGTACAAGCTGGATTTAGAAAAGGCAGATGAACGAGAGATCAAATTGCCAACATCCACTGGATCACAGAAAAAGCAAGAGAATTCCAGAAAACATCTACTTCTGCTTCATTGACTATGCTAAAGGCTTTGTGTGGATCACAACAAACTGTGGGAAATTCTTCCAGAGATGGGAATACCAGACCACCTGACCTGCCTCCTGAGAAATCTGTATGCAGGTCAGGAAACAACAGAACTGGACATGGAACAATGAACTGGTTCCAAATTGGGAAAGGAGTACATCAAGCCTGTATATTGTCCTCTGCTTATTGAACTTATATGCAGATAACATCATGCAAAATGCCAGATTGGATGAAGCTCAACCTGGAATCAAGATTGCCAGGAGAAATATCAATAATCTCAGCAAAGAGGAACTAAAGAGCCTCTTGGTGAAAGTGAAAGAGGAGAGTGAAAAAGCTGGCTTAATACTCAAAATTCAAAAAACTAAGATCATGACATCCAGTCCCATCTCTTCATGGCAAATAAAAGGGGAAACGATGGTAACAGGGAGAGACTGTATTTGCTTGGACTCCAAAATCAATGCAGAGGGTTACTGCAGCCATGAAATTAAAAGATGCTTGCTCCTTGGAAGATAAGCAATGAAAAACCTAGACAGCGTGTTAAAAAGCAGAGACATTACTTTGCCAACAAAAGTCCATCTGGTCAAATCTATGGTTGTTCCAGTAGTTATGTATGGATGTAAGAGATGGACCATAAAGAAGGCTGAGTGCCAAAGAATTGATGCTTTTGAACAGTGGTGCTGGAGAAGACTCTTGAGAGTTCCCTTGGACAGCAAGGAGATCAAACCAGTCCACCCTAAAGGAAATCAGTCCTGAATATTCACTGGGAGGACTAATGCCAAAGCTAAAACTCCAATACTTTGGCCACTTGATGGGAAGAGCCAACTCATTGGAAAGGACCCTGATGCTGGGAAAGATTGAGGACAGGAAGAGAAGGGACGACAGAGGATGAGATGCTTTGTTGGCATCATCAACTCAATGGACATGAGTTTGAGCAAGCTCTGAGCAAGCTCTGGAGTTGGTGATGGACAGGGAAGCCTGACATGCTGCAGTCCATGGGTCACAAAGAGTCGGACATGACTGAGCGACTGAACAACATGTGGTCTCGGGAGAGAGGAAGGCATTGTAGAATGTGAAAAGAGTCCAGGACGTGACTTCCCAAAAGACTTTATAGAAAGCACATTTACTGTAGTAGGCAATAGTTAAAACCCAGATCCTGAGATCTCCATCAGAATAACATTCAGTCAAAAAATAAGGGTGGACCTCTGTCTTTATGAGGAAGGCAGCATGATTTTATACCAGTAAACTGAGAGAGTGACCTCTAGTCAGAGCGAAGGAGGCAAAGAGCTCAAGAAAGAGGAAGGTAGAATCATGAAGTCATCATGAAGCTTTCTGTCTATTCTCACCAAACTCCCATTTATTCCTCAAAAGCAGAGATCGTAAACTCTAATTGTAGGACACAGACAAATCC
>NW_017190293.1:0-11360 GCF_001704415.2 Capra hircus | reverse complement strand
AACACAGAATTATGTAGCGTTCGCAGCGCAGACTCTTTCTATACATCATTTTGTATACAAAAGGTCTCTGGTGATTTACATTATCTTCTGGCCAAGAGGCTTGTTAACACTTTTTAGCTCTCTTCCTTAATGAATGTTAATTTTGTTTCCCTGAAGTGTTTTTTTTAATCTGCATCTCCTTAAAGCATTAAAGTTACATCTCTATAGAACAAAAGGTGCAGTGCGATAGAACAAAGGTGCAGTGGATATAACAAAGAAGGTACTTAACTCGAGGATCTAATGTTGCTAATACTAGGTCTACTACTTGTTTTTCTATATACCAACTATATCTAAAAATAAAGGATATGAAAATTTGGCAGCAAACATTGACTCAACAAATGAAACTTATAATCAGTCCTATTCTAAAGATTTTGACTCCTCGGAAGCCCCTACATTCCTAGGATGTTTTAAGCTTCCTGTGCCTCCTGCGGTCAGGAGGCCTCAAACAAACACACTTGCAGAGTCCTGCAGGCAGGCTAGAAAGCCATCGGAGGGGTTTTTTGGATTGAAACACTCTTTCAAATGCAGAAGACTAAAGCCCTGAATTGACTTTTTCCAGAAAATGTCAGAAGAGTGGAAAAGCAGAGCACAAAAGCCGGCAGATTTTTGTTGGGGTACATGCTTAGGAATTTCCAGAGGGGCCCCTGAAGTCTGAGCACGCCTTGCGTATGTCAGCTTCCTTCCTCATGACCTTGTCACGGGCGGGATTCCTCACAAAGGCTTCCGGCAGGCGCTCTCCACAGGAAAGGCGAGAGGAACTCCAGGGTCGTGCCACCATTCCCAGAGTCCCCCAGATGTCTCAGTCCATTCCAGGGAAACCTGTTTTCCCTGCACTGCCTCGACTTTCAACCCAAGGATCGACTCACACCACGGTGGCACGTGGGACAGCCCTGTGGGAAAGCCTCGTGGGAAAGCCTCCTGGGAAAGCCTCGAGGGAAAGCTACAGATCCGTTGATCCACGCAAAGGGAAGCGCGACACTGCTGCTACAGCTCGGGAGGAAAGCGCACGTGCATGCCCCGACTCGAGACGCGGACTGACTTCCCTGGGGAGACTCCAGAAGTACCCCAAGATCCATGTCAGGGCTGGAGAGGAATCCTCAGGTTCCGGCATCGACTACACACAAGGTCTTAGGCCCCGGCATCGACGGGAGAGGAATCCCGAGAGGCCCCCGAGCAATTCGCATGGGGACTGGCATTTCCTGAGGCCACCAGGGCGGTCCCTGAGGTCCCCGTCTTAAGTCCACAGTACCTGCCGCAACTCGAGAAAATCCAGGAGGTTCTCCCCTTCAGGCGAGATGAGGCCCATTTCCCCTGAGGCGTCTCGATGCTAATCACACCTAACCTCTGGAACTTCCAAAGGGTCCTTAACACCCTTGCTGCAACACAAGAAGTTCCTCGACATACCCGTTTCCAATCGAGAGGAAGCACGAGAGTCCCACCACATCCAGAGGAGCCCCGTTTACGCTTCATAGTTCCAGAGGAGGGATTCATTTTCCTGTGTGGTCGAGAAAGAATTCCCGGCGATCCCGTCGCATCTCAAGTGGAGGCGCTCACCACAGGAAAGGCGAGAGGAACTCCTGGGTCGTGCCACTATTCCCAGAGTCCCCCAGATGCTCAGTCCATAACAGGGAAACCAGTTTTCCCAGCACTTGCCTCGACTTTCAAGCCGAGGATCGACTCACACCACGGTGGTACGTGGGACAGCCGCTGTGGGAAAGCCTCGTGGGAAAGCCTCCGTGGGAAAGCCTCCAAGGAAAGCCACAGATTCCTGGATCCACGCGAAGGGAAGAGTGACACTGCTGCTACAGCTCTGGAGGAAATTGCACATGCATGCCCCAATAGATATGAGGACTGACTCACCTGGGAGACTCCAGAAGTACCCCAAGATCCATGTAAGCACTGGAGAGGAATCCTCAGGTTCCGGCACCGACTCCACACAAGGTCTTAGGCGACTGCATCTACGGGAGAGGAATCCCGAGAGGCCCCGAGCAACTCGCATGGCGTCTGGCCTTTCCTGAGGCCACCAGAGAGGGTCCCTGATGTCCCCGTCATAACTCGAGAGCACCTGCCACAACTCGAGAAAATCCAGGAGGTTCTCCCCTCCAGGCGAGATGAGGCCCATTTCCGCTGAGGGGTCTCGAGGCTAATCACACCTAACCTCTGGAACTTCCAAAGGGTCCTTCACACCCTTGCTGCAACTCAACAAGTTCCCCGACATATCCGTCTCCACTCGAGAGGAAGCACGAGAGTCCCGCCCACATCCAGAGGAGTCCCGTTTCCGCCTCCTAGCTCGAGAGGAGGGATCCTTTCCCTGCGTGGTCGGGAAAGAATTCCCGGGGTTCCCGTCGCATCTCAAGAGGAGGCGCTCTCCACAGGAAAGGCGAGAGGAACTCCTGGGTTCGTGCTCAGCCATTCCCTGTGGAGAGTCGCCTCCCTTGAGATGCGACGGGAACCCCGGGAATTCTTTCCCGACCACGCAGGGAAAGGATCCCTCCTCTCGAGCTAGGAGGCGGAAACGGGACTCCTCTGGATGTGGGCGGGACTCTCGTGCTTCCTCTCGAGTGGAGACGGATATGTCGGGGAACTTGTTGAGTTGCAGCAAGGGTGTGAAGGACCCTTTGGAAGTTCCAGAGGTTAGGTGTGATTAGCCTCGAGACCCCTCAGCGGAAATGGGCCTCATCTCGCCTGGAGGGGAGAACCTCCTGGATTTTCTCGAGTTGTGGCAGGTGCTCTCGAGTTATGACGGGGACATCAGGGACCCTCTCTGGTGGCCTCAGGAAAGGCCAGACCCCATGCGAGTTGCTCGGGGGCCTCTCGGGATTCCTCTCCCGTAGATGCAGTCGCCTAAGACCTTGTGTGGAGTCGGTGCCGGAACCTGAGGATTCCTCTCCAGTGCTTACATGGATCTTGGGTACTTCTGGAGTCTCCCAGGTGAGTCAGTCCTCATATCTATTGGGGGCATGCATGTGCAATTTCCTCCAGAGCTGTAGCAGCAGTGTCACTCTTCCCTTCGCGTGGATCCAGGAATCTGTGGCTTTCCTTGGAGGCTTTCCCACGAGGCTTTCCCACGAGGCTTTCCCGACAGCGGCTGTCCCACGTACCACCGTGGTGTGAGTCGATCCTCGGCTTGAAAGTCGAGGCAAGGCTGGGAAAACTGGTTTCCCTGTTATGGACTGAGCATCTGGGGGACTCTGGGAATAGTGGCACGACCCAGGAGTTCCTCTCGCCTTTCCTGTGGTGAGCGCCTCCACTTGAGATGCGACGGGATCGCCGGGAATTCTTTCTCGACCACACAGGAAAATGAATCCCTCCTCTGGAACTATGAAGCGGAAACGGGGCTCCTCTGGATGTGGGTGGGACTCTCGTGCTTCCTCTCGATTGGAAACGGGTATGTCGAGGAACTTCTTGTGTTGCAGCAAGGGTGTTAAGGACCCTTTGGAAGTTCCAGAGGTTAGGTGTGATTAGCATCGAGACGCCTCAGGGGAAATGGGCCTCATCTCGCCTGAAGGGGAGAACCTCCTGGATTTTCTCGAGTTGCGGCAGGTACTGTGGACTTAAGACGGGGACCTCAGGGACCGCCCTGGTGGCCTCAGGAAATGCCAGTCCCCATGCGAATTGCTCGGGGGCCTCTCGGGATTCCTCTCCCGTCGATGCCGGGGCCTAAGACCTTGTGTGTAGTCGATGCCGGAACCTGAGGATTCCTCTCCAGCCCTGACATGGATCTTGGGGTACTTCTGGAGTCTCCCCAGGGAAGTCAGTCCGCGTCTCGAGTCGGGGCATGCACGTGCGCTTTCCTCCCGAGCTGTAGCAGCAGTGTCGCGCTTCCCTTTGCGTGGATCAACGGATCTGTAGCTTTCCCTCGAGGCTTTCCCAGGAGGCTTTCCCACGAGGCTTTCCCACAGGGCTGTCCCACGTGCCACCGTGGTGTGAGTCGATTCCTTGGGTTGAAAGTCGAGGCAGTGCAGGGAAAACAGGTTTCCCTGGAATGGACTGAGACATCTGGGGGACTCTGGGAATGGTGGCACGACCCTGGAGTTCCTCTCGCCTTTCCTGTGGAGAGCGCCTGCCGGAAGCCTTTGTGAGGAATCCCGCCCGTGACAAGGTCATGAGGAAGGAAGCTGACATACGCAAGGCGTGCTCAGACTTCAGGGGCCCCTCTGGAAATTCCTAAGCATGTACCCCAACAAAAATCTGCCGGCTTTTGTGCTCTGCTTTTCCACTCTTCTGACATTTTCTGGAAAAAGTCAATTCAGGGCTTTAGTCTTCTGCATTTGAAAGAGTGTTTCAATCCAAAAAACCCCTCCGATGGCTTTCTAGCCTGCCTGCAGGACTCTGCAAGTGTGTTTGTTTGAGGCCTCCTGACCGCAGGAGGCACAGGAAGCTTAAAACATCCTAGGAATGTAGGGGCTTCCGAGGAGTCAAAATCTTTAGAATAGGACTGATTATAAGTTTCATTTGTTGAGTCAATGTTTGCTGCCAAATTTTCATATCCTTTATTTTTAGATATAGTTGGTATATAGAAAAACAAGTAGTAGACCTAGTATTAGCAACATTAGATCCTCGAGTTAAGTACCTTCTTTGTTATATCCCACTGCACCTTTGTTCTATCGCACTGCACCTTTGTTCTATAGAGATGTAACTTTAATGCTTTAAGGAGATGCAGATTAAAAAAAACACTTCAGGGGAAACAAAATTAACATTCATTAAGGAAGAGAGCTAAAAAGTGTTAACAAGCCTCTTGGCCAGAAGATAATGTAAATCACCAGAGACCTTTTGTATACAAAATGATGTATAGAAAGAGTCTGCGCTGCGAACGCTACATAATTCTGTGTTACCCATTGATCTCCATGTTTTATCAAAAGTATAAAAAGGCCTTCTGAACAATAAAGGATTGGACCAGTTTCTCGAACTAGTCTCTCGGCCTAGTTTCTTGGGACTCTGGATCCCCCCATGTCTCTCTCTCTCTCTTCTTCTCTCCCCTTCCCTCTCTCTGCTCTTTACTTTAACTTCAGGCTGAATCTCCATCTGGGGCGCGGAGGCTCGCCAGGTCTACTTACTTGCCCCGGCTGTTAAGACCCGCACGAAAGGGAGCTTAAGGCGAGGCACCCTTAGATATTCAAGCGGGCGCCGGTGGCCAAAGGTAGATGGTGCAAATTCCTTGTCTGGAATTTTAATGGCCTTCCGTGAAAACCAAGCTATTCAGCCCTCTCCTCCACTTAATCTTCTTATTACACTATAGTTTCTTAACTAATCTTACATTAATAAACAAACAAGTCTTTCCACACCAACGCCGTCCACCCTTCGAATTCCTGGATCCACCGGGCTGGACCCTGGCAAGCGCCTCCACTTGAGATGCGACGGGAACGCGGGGAATTCTTTCCCCACCACGCAGGAAAAGGATCCCTCCTCTCGAGCTAGGAGGCGGAAACGGGGCTCCTCTGGATGTGGGCGGGACTCTCGTGCTTCCTCTCGAGTGGAGACGGGTATGTCAGAGAACTTCTTGAGTTGCAGCAAGGGTGTGAAGGACCCTTTGGAAGTTGCAGATGTTAGATGTGATTAGCCTCGAGACGCCTCAGCGGAAATGGGCCTCATTTCGCTGGAGGGGAGAACCTCCTGGATTTTCTCGAGTTGCGGCAGGTGCTCTCGACTTACGACGGGGACCTCAGGGACCCGCTCTGGTGGCCTCAGGAAAGTCCAGTCCCCATTGCGAGTTGCTCGGGGGCCTCTCGGGATTCCCTCTCCCATCGATGCCGGGGCCTAGATCTTGTGTGGAATCGGTGCCGTAACCTGAGCATTCCTCTCCAGTGCTGACATGGATCTTGGGTACTTCTGGAGTCTGCCCAAGGGAGTCAGTCCTCGTCTCGAGAGGGGGCATGCACGTGCGCTTTCCTCCGAGCTGTAGCAGCAGTGTCGCGCTTCCCTTTCCGTGGATAAAGGGATCTGTGGCTTTCCCTCGAGGCTTTCCCACAGGGCTGTCCCACGTGCCACCGTGGTGTGAGTCGATCCTCGGCTTGAAAGTCGAAACAGTGGAGGGAAAACAGGTTTCCCTGGAATGGACTGAGACATCTGGAGGACTCTGGGAATGGTGGCACGACCCTGGAGTTCCTCTCACCTTTCCTGTGGAGAGTGCCTCCTCTTAAGATGCGACAGGAACGCCGGGAATTCTTTCCCGAAAACGCAGGGAAGGAACCCGTCTCTCGAGCAAGGAGGCGGAAACGGGGCTCCTCTGGATGTGGGCGGGACTCTCGTGCTTCTCTCGAGTGGAGACGGGTATGTCGGGGAACTTTTAGAGTTGCAGCAAGGGTGTGAAGGACCCGTTGGAAGTTCCAGCATTAGGTGTGATTAGCCTCGAGACGCTCAGCAGAAATGGGCCTCATCTCACCTGGAGGGGAGAACCTCCTGAATTTTCTCAAGTTGCGGCAGGTGCTCTCGACTTACGAGGGACCTGATGGACCCGCGCTGGTGGCCTCATGAAAGGCAGTCCCCTGGGAGTCCGAGTGCCCCAGATCCTCTCAGCCGGAGCAGATCTAGTTCGAGCACCGACTCCACACACGTCTTAGCCCAGCATCGACGGGAGAGGATCGAGAGCCCTGAGCAATCCATGGGACTGGCCTTTCATGAGGCCACCAGCGCGGGTCCATCAGGTCCCCTTCGTAAGTCGAGAGCACCTGCCGCAACTTGAGAAAATTCAGGAGGTTCTCCCTCCAGGTGAGATGAGGCCCATTTCTGCTGAGCGTCTCGAGGCTAATCACACCTAAATGCTGGAACTTCCAACGGTCCTTCACACCCTTGCTGCAACTCTAAAAGTTCCCCGACATACCCGTCTCACTCGAGAGTAAGCACGAGAGTCCCGCCCACATCCAGAGGAGCCCGTTTCCGCCTCCTTGCTCGAGAGACGGTTCCTTTCCCTGCGTTTTCGGGAAAGAATTCCCGGCGTTCTGTCGCATCTTAAGAGGAGGCACTCTCCACAGGAAAGGTGAGAGGAACTCCAGGTCGCTGCCACCATTCCCAGAGTCCTCCAGATGTCTCAGTCCATTCCAGGAAACCTGTTTTCCCTCCACTGTTTCGACTTTCAAGCCGAGGATCGACTCACACCACGGTGGCACGTGGGACAGCCCTGTGGGAAAGCCTCGAGGGAAAGCCACAGATCCCTTTATCCACGGCGAAGGAAAAGCGCGGACACTGCTGCTACAGCTTCGGGAGGAAAGCGCACGTGCATGCCCCCTCTCGAGACGAGGACTGACTCCCTTGGGCAGACTCCAGAAGTACCCCAAGATCCATGTCAGCACTGGAGAGGAATGCTCAGGTTACGGCACCGATTCCACACAAGATCTAGTGCCCCGGCATCGATGGGAGAGGAATCCCGAGAGGCCCCCGAGCAACTCGCATGGGGACTGGACTTTCCTGAGGCCACCAGAGCGGGTCCCTGAGGGTCCCCGTCGTAAGTCGAGAGCACCTGCCGCAACTCGAGAAAATCCAGGAGGTTCTCCCCTCCAAGCGAAATGAGGCCCATTTCCGCTGAGAGCGTCTCGAGGCTAATCACATCTAACATCTGGCAACTTCCAAAGGGTCCTTCACACCCTTGCTGCAACTCAAGAAGTTCTCTGACATACCCGTCTCCACTCGAGAGGAAGCACCGAGAGTCCCGCCCACATCCAGAGGAGCCCCGTTTCCGCCTCCTAGCTCGAGAGGAGGGATCCTTTTCCTGCGTGTGGGGAAAGAATTCCCCGTGTTCCCGTCGCATCTCAAGTGGAGGCGCTTGCCAGGGTCCAGCCCCGGTGGATCCAGGGAATTCGAAGGGTGGACGGCGTTGGTGTGGAAAGACTTGTTTGTTTATTAATGTAAGATTAGGTTAAGAAACTATAGTGTAATAAGAAGATTAAGTGGAGGAAGAGGGCTGAATAGCTTGGTTTTCACGGAAGGCCATTAAAATTCCAGACAAGGAATTTGCACCATCTACGTTTGGCCACCGGCGCCCGCTTGAATATCTAAGGGTGCCTCGCCTTAAGCTCCCTTTCGTGCGGGTCTTAGCAGCCGGGGCAAGTAAGTAGACCTGGCGAGCCTCCGCGGCCCCAGATGGAGATTCAGCCTGAAGTTAAAGTAAAGAGCAGAGAGAGGGAAGGGGAGAGAAGAAGAGAGAGAGAGAGACATGGGGGATCCAGAGTCCCAAGAAACTAGGCCGAGAGACTAGTTCGAGAAACTGGTCCAATCCTTTATTGTTCAGAAGGCCTTTTATACTTTTGATAAAACATGGAGATCAATGGGTAACACAGAATTATGTAGCGTTCGCAGCGCAGACTCTTTCTATACATCATTTTGTATACAAAAGGTCTCTGGTGATTTACATTATCTTCTGGCCAAGAGGCTTGTTAACACTTTTTAGCTCTCTTCCTTAATAGAATGTTAATTTTGTTTCCCCTAGAAGTGTTTTTTTTTAATCTGCATCTCCTTAAAGCATTAAAGTTACATCTCTATAGAACAAAGGTGCAGTGCGATAGAACAAAGGTGCAGTGGGATATAACAAAGAAGGTACTTAACTCGAGGATCTAATGTTGCTAATACTAGGTCTACTACTTGTTTTTCTATATACCAACTATATCTAAAAATAAAGGATTATGAAAATTTGGCAGCAAACATTGACTCAACAAATGAAACTTATAATCAGTCCTATTCTAAAGATTTTGACTCCTCGGAAGCCCCTACATTCCTAGGATGTTTTAAGCTTCCTGTGCCTCCTGCGGTCAGGAGGCCTCAAACAAAACACACTTGCAGAGTCCTGCAGGCAGGCTAGAAAGCCATCGGAGGGGTTTTTTGGATTGAAACACTCTTTCAAATGCAGTAAGACTAAAGCCCTGAATTGACTTTTTCCAGAAAATGTCAGAAGAGTGGAAAAGCAGAGCACAAAAGCCGGCAGATTTTTGTTGGGGTACATGCTTAGGAATTTCCAGAGGGGCCCCTGAAGTCTGAGCACGCCTTGCGTATGTCAGCTTCCTTCCTCATGACCTTGTCACGGGCGGGATTCCTCACAAAGGCTTCCGGCAGGCGCTCTCCACAGGAAAGGCGAGAGGAACTCCAGGGTCGTGCCACCATTCCAGAGTCCCCCAGATGTCTCAGTCCATTCCAGGGAAACCTGTTTTCCCTGCACTGCCTCGACTTTCAACCAAGGATCGACTCACACCACGGTGCACGTGGACAGCCCTGTGGGAAAGCCTCGTGGGAAAGCCTCCCTCCCCAAAAAACAGATCCGTTGATCCACGCAAAGGGAAGCGCGACACTGCTGCTACAGCTCGGGAGGAAAGCGCACGTGCATGCCCCGACTCGAGACGCGGACTGACTTCCCTGGGGAGACTCCAGAAGTACCCCAAGATCCATGTCAGCACTGGAGAGGAATCCTCAGGTTCCGGCACGACTCACACAAGGTCTTAGGCCCCGGCATCGACGGGAGAGGAATCCCGACCCCGAGCAACTCGCATGGGGACTGGCTTTCCTGAGGCCACCAGAGCGGGTCCCTGAGGTCCCCGTCTAAGTCCACAGCACCTGCCGCAACTCGAGAAAATCCAGGAGGTTCTCCCCTCCAGGCGAGATGAGGCCCATTTCCCTGAGGCGTCTCGAGCTAATCACACCTAACCTCTGGAACTTCCAAAGGGTCCTTCACACCCTTGCTGCAACACAAGAAGTTCCCGACATACCCGTCTCCCTCGAGAGGAAGCACGAGAGTCCCGCCCACATCCAGAGGAGCCCCGTTTCCGCCTCCTAGAGAGGAGGGATTCTTTTCCCTGTGTGCGGAAAGAATTCCCGCGTTCCCGTCGCATCTCAAGAGGAGGCGCTCTCCACAGGAAAGGCGAGAGGAACTCCAGGGTCGTGCCACCATTCCCAGAGTCCCCCAGATGTCTCAGTCCATTCCAGGGAAACCAGTTTTCCCTGCACTGCCTCGACTTTCAAGCCGAGGATCGACTCACACCACGGTGGCACGTGGCAGCCTCGTGGGAAAGCCTCGTGGGAAAGCCTCGAGGGAAAGCCCAGAATCCTTGATCCGCGAAGGGAAGCGGGACACTGCTGCTACAGCTCGGGAGGAAAGCGCACGTGCATGCCCCACTCGAGACGAGGACTGACTCCCCTGGGGAGACTCCAGAAGTACCCAAGATCATGTCAGCACTGGAGAGGAATCCTCAGGTTCCGGGCACCGACTCCACACAAGGTCTTAGGCCCGCATCGACGGGAGAGGAATCCCGAGAGGCCCGAGCAACTCGCATGGGGACTGGCCTTTCCTGAGGCCCAGAGCGGTCCCTGAGGTCCCCGTCTAAGTCGAGAGCACCTGCCGCAACTCGAGAAAATCCAGGAGGTTCTCCCTCCAGGCGAGATGAGGCCCATTTCCGCTGAGGCGTCTCGAGCTAATCACACCTAACCTCTGGAACTTCCAAAGGGTCCTTCACACCCTTGCTGCAACTCAAGAAGTTCCCGACTTACCGTCTCCACTCGAGAGGAAGCACGAGAGTCCCGCCCACATCCAGAGGAGCCCGTTTCCGCCTCCTAGCTCGAGAGGAGGGATCCTTTCCCTGCGTGGTCGGGAAAGAATTCCCGGCGTTCCCGTCGCATCTCAAGAGGGAGGCGCTCTCCACAGGAAAGGCGAGAGGAACTCCAGGGTCGTGCCACCATTCCCAGAGTCCCCCCAGATGTCTCAGTCCATTCCAGGGAAACCTGTTTTCCCTGCACTGCCTCGACTTTCAAGCCGAGGATCGACTCACACCACGGTGGCACGTGGGCCCTGTGGGAAAGCCCTGGTCGTGGGAAAGCCTCGTGGGAAAGCCTCGTGGAAAGCCTCGAGGAAAGCCACAGATCCCTTGATCCACGCGAAGGGAAGCGTGACACTGCTGCTACAGCTCGGAGGAAAGCGCACGTGCATGCCCCTCGAGACGAGGACTGACTCCCCTGGGGAGACTCCAGAAGTACCAAGGATCCATGTCAGCACTGGAGAGGAATCCTCAGGTTCCGGCACCGACTCCACACAAGGTCTTAGGCCCGGCATCGACGGGAGAGGAATCCCGAGAGGCCCCCGAGCAACTCCATGGGACTGGCCTTTCCTGAGGCCACCAGGCGGGTCCCTGAGGTCCCGTCGTAAGTCGAGAGCACCTGCCGCAACTCGAGAAAATCCAGGAGGTTCTCCCCTCCAGGCGAGATGAGGCCATTTTCCGCTGAGGGGGTCTCGAGGCTAATCACACCTAACCTCTGGAACTTCCAAAGGGTCCTTCACACCCTTGCTGCAACTCAAGAAGTTCCGACATACCCGTCTCCACTCGAGAGAAGCAGGAGAGTCCCGCCAA
>NW_017190292.1:0-11360 GCF_001704415.2 Capra hircus | reverse complement strand
ATCATCCTCTTCTCCTGCGCCCATCTAACCAGGCATTGGTTACTGGCTACCTAATGGTGCCTGCCCTTGTGAAGATACCAATTCCTCCTGCTCCTGCAAGCACCACAGCATGTCATATGGCTCTGGTTTACACCCTTCTTCTGGAAGCCTCTTCCACGTGGTCCACGAAGCTCCACGATCTGGCCCAATACCCCTCTGCGCAGTCATCTTCCACCTCTTTCCTCCTGCTCACTGTGTTCAGGATGCTCACTGCATCTGCCTCCCTCAGGCTTTGCACTTGCCACTCTCCCTGTATGGAATGTCCTATCTCCATAGCCCCTGCTTTATTCCTTCACTTCCTTCAAGTCCCTGCTTACCTGTCACAGAATACTGTCTGACAGGTGCACTTATGCTGCTGTATCTCCTTCAACTCTCTCTTCCCTTCGCCCTGAGTCCCCAAAGGATAGAGCAGGCCTCTTTCCTCACTGAGCACTAACACAGGACCACCTTCATTCCCCTCTGAGCCTTAGTTTTCATGTAGTCAAGTGTAACCTATGGACAACAGGATGGCTCATTATGGGAGAGTGCCACCTTCCCTTTGTGTAAATGCAGAGTGGCCAGGGCTTGGTGGGGGAGGTGAGGAGAAAGCTGGTGGATTATCCAGAGAATGTCAACATTGCTCAGTAAGATAAAATGGCAGATGAAACTGATTAAAGTTTTCAAACTTAGAAAGATACTCAAAGTATCGGGATCCTGGGTGTTTTATTACTGATTTTAATAAACAAACAAACAAAACACCCAGAAGCAAAATAAATCAAAATACAATGAAATGAAATAAAATGCTCATGGGCTTCACATAAGACAACATTCAGAAAGAGCAAGCATGAGTTGGTGCAGTCACCATGGAGAACAGTATGGAGATTCCTCAGAAAAACAGAGGTACCAGAAGATCCAGCAATCCCACTACTCGGCATAGATTCAGAGAAAACTGTAATTCAAAGAGATACATGCACTCCAATGTGCACCACAACAGCAGCACTACTTACAATAATCCAGACATGGAAACATGCTAAATGCTCCCAGACAGATGAATGGGCATATGTGGTACATATATATTTGATAAAATGGAGTTTTACCATTCTCTAGGTCCATCTAGGAACATGGATGGGGTGAATCCAGGGATGGGTGAATCCATACTAAGTGAAGTAAGTCAGATGAAGAAAGACAAATATCATATGATATCATTTATATGTGGAATCTAAAATAAGACACAAATGAACTTATATATGAAACAGAAATAGATTTATATAGAGAACAGACTTGTGGTTGTCAAGAAGGAGGGGGCTGAAGGAGGTATGGCATGGGAGTTGGGACTAGCAGATGCAAACTATTATAGAAAGAGTGGAAAAACAACAAGGTCCTACCGTATAGCACAGAGAACTGTATAGCACTGCGAGTATATATCTCAATATCCTGAGATAAATCATAATGGACATATGTATGACTGAATTACTTTGCTGTACAGCAGAAATTAGTACATTATAAATCAACTATACTTCAATTTAAAACTTAAAAAATAAAAAAAGAGGAAACAGACAAAAGCATCAGAATTTGAGATTGAAAAGGAATTATAATATGCAGATGAGAAATATTATGCATGTGGAATAACTTTGACGATGATGATGACAACCATGGTGCTAATGATCTAAAGGTGTTTTCAAGGAGGAACAAATTATAAACAAGAGCTTTCCACAGAAACTAAGGAGCCTGGACTGGAGGACACCTATTTGCCATGACGGCTGTTCATCTGGAGAGCTGAGTAGACTATATCCCCGACATGCACGTCTCCACTCAAGAGGAAGCACGAGGGTCCCTCTCACATCCAGAGAGACACATTTCCGCCTCGTAGCTCGAGATGAGGGATCCTTTCTGCTTCATTGGGAAAGAATTCCCAGCGCCCGTCGAATCTCAAGAGGAGGCGCTCTCAACAGGAAAGGCGAGGGGAACTCCAGGGTCCTGCCACCATTCCAAGAGTACCCCAGATATCTCAGTCCATTCCAGAGGAAGCTGTTTTCCCTGCACTGCCTCGACTTTCATGCCGAGGATCGACTCACAACACGGTGGCACGTGGGAGAGCCCTGTGGGAAAGCCTCTTGGGAAAGCCTCCAGGGAAAGCCACAGATCCCTTGAGCCACATGACGGGAAGTGTGACACTGCAGCTACAGCTAGGGAGGAAAGTCCACGTGCATGCCCCCACTCGAGACGAGGACTGACTCCCCTGTGGAGACTCCAGAATTACCCCAAGATCCATGTCAGCACAGGAGAACAATCCTCAGGTTCCGGCCCGACTCAACACAAGGACTAAGGACGCGGCATCGAAAGGAGAGGAATCCCGAGAGGCCCCGAGCAACTCCCATGGGGACTGACCTTTCCAGAGGCAGCCAGAGCAGGTCGCTGAGGTCCCCGTCGTAACTCCAGAGCACCTGCCGCAACTCGGGAAAATCCAGAAGGTTCTCGCCACCAGGGGAGATGAGGCCCATTTCGCTGAGGCGTCTCGAGGCTAATCACATCTGACCTGTGGAAATTCGAAAGGGTCATTCACACCCTTGCTGCAACTCAAGAAGTTCCCCGACATACCCGACTCCACTCGAGAGGAAGCACAGGGGTCCCGCCCACATCCAGAGGAGCCCCGTTTCTGCCTCGTAGCTCGAAATGAGGGATCATTTCCCTGCTTCGTCGGAAAGAATGCCCGGCATTCCTGTCGCATCTCAATGGGAGGCACTCTCACAAGGAAAGGCGAGAGGAACTCCAGGGTCGTGCCACAATTCCAAGAGTTCCCCAGATGCCTCAGTTCATTCCAGAGGAACCTGTTTTCCCTGCACTGCCTCGATTTTCATGCCGAGGATCAACTCACACCACGGTGGCACGTGGGACAGCCCTCTGGGAAAGCCTCGTGGGAAAGCCTCGAGGAAAAGTCACAGATCCCTTGATCCACGTGACGGGAGGCGTGACACTGCTGCTACAGGCCGGGAGGAAAGCACACGTGCATGCCCCCACACAAGACGAGGAATGGCTCCCTTGTGGAGACTCCAGAAGTACCACAAGATCCATGTCAGCACTGGAGAGGAATCCTCAGGTTACGGCCAAAACTCCACGCAAGGTCTTCGGCTCCGATATCGCCGGAGAGGAATCCAGAAAAGCCCCCTAGCAACTCGATGGGGACTGGCCTTTCCACAGGCCACCAGAGCTTGTCCATGGGGTCCTCGTCATGACTCGAGAGGACCTGCCGCAAATCGAGAATATCCAGGAGGTTCTCAACTCCAGGCGAGATGAGGCCCATTCCGGCTAAGGCGTCTCGAGGCTAATCACACATAACCTCTGGAACTTCGAAAGGGTCCTTCACACCCTTGCTACAAATCAAGAAGTTCCTCGACATACCCGTCTCCACTCGAGAGGAAGCACGAGGGTCCCGCCCACATCCAGAGGAGCCCCGTTTCCGCCTCATAGCTCGAGAGGAGGGATCCTTTCCCTGCGTGGTCGGGAAAGACATTCCGGCGGGCGTTCCCGTCGCATCTCCAGTAGAGGTGCTCTCAACAGGAAACGAGAGAGGAATTCCAGGGTCATGCCACCATACCAAGAGTTCACCAGATGTCTCAGTCCATGCCAGAGGAACCTGTTTTCCCTGCACTGCCTCGACTCTCACGCCGAGGATCGCCTCTCACCACGGTGGCACGTCGGACAGCCCTGTGGGAACCCTAACTCCTGGGAAAGCCTCCTGTGGCATGACGCTGGAGTTCCTCTCAGTTCTCTTCTTGGGGGGGCATGCACGTGCACTTTCCTCCCCGAGCTCTACCAGCAGTGTCAGGATTCCCGATGCGTGGATCAAGGAATCTGTGGTTTTCCCTTGAGGATTTCCCCAAGAGGATTTCTCACGAGGCTTTCCAACTTGGCTTTCGCACAGGGATATCCCACGTGCAACCAATGCTGTGAGTCCATCCTCGGCTTGAAAGTCGAGGCAGTGCAGGGAAAACAGGTTTCCCTGGAATAGACTGAGATATCTGGGGGACTCTGGGAATGGTGACACGACCCTGGAGTTCCTCTCGCCTTTCTGTGGAGAGCGCCTCCTCTTGAGATGCGACGGGAACGCCGGGAATTCTTTCCCGACCACGCAGGGATAGGAGCCCTCGTCTAGAGCTATGAGGCCGAAACGGGGTTCCTCCGGATGTGTGCGGGACTCTCGTGCTTCCTCTCGAGTGAGATGGGTATGTCGGGAACTTCTTGAGTTGCAGCAAGGGTGTGAAGGACCCTTTGGAAGTTCCAGAGGTTAGGTGTGATTAGCTCGAGACGCCTCAGCGGAAATGGGCGTCATCTCGCCTGGAGGGGAGAACCTCCTGGATTTTCTCGAGTTGCGGCAGGTGCTCTCGACTTACGACGGCGACCTCAGGGACCCGCTCTGGTGGCCTCAGGAAAGGCCAGTCCCCTTGCGAGTTGCTCGGGGGCCTCTTGGGGGCCTCTCGGGTTTCCTCTCCCGCCGATGCTGGGGCCTAAAACCTTGTATGGAGTCAGTGCTGGAACCTGAGGATTCCTATCCAGTGCTGACATGGATCTTGGGGTATTTCTGGAGTCTCCCCAGGGGAGTCAGTCCTCGTCTCGAGTGGGGGCATGCACGTGCGCTTTCCTCCGAGCTGTAGCAGCAGTGTCACGCTTCCTTCGTGTGGATCAAGGGATCAGGGGCTTTCCCTCGAGGCTTTCCCACGAGGCTTTCCCACGAGGCTTTCCCACAGAGCTGTCCCACGTGCCACCGTGGTGTGAGTCGATCCTCGGCTTGAAGGTCGAGGCAGTGCAGGGAAAAAAGGTTTCCCTGGAATGAACTGAGACATCTGGGGGACTCTGGGAATGGTGGCACGACCCTGGAGTTCCTCTCGGCCTTTCCTGTGGAGAGCGCCTCCTCTTTGAGATGCGACGGGAACGCCGGGAATTCTTTACCCGACCTCGCAGGGAAAGGATCCCTCCTCTCGAGCTAGGAGGCAGAAACGGGTATTCTCTGTATGTGGGCGGGACTCTCGTGTTTCTCCTCGAGTGGAGACGGATATGTCGGCGAACTTCCTTGAGTTGCAGATATGGTGTGAAGACACTTTGGAATTTCCAGAGTTTAGGTGTGATTAGCCTGGAGACGCCTCAGCAGAAATAGGCCTCATCTCGCCTGGAGGGTATAACCTCCTGGATTTTCTCGAATTGCGGCAGGTGCTCTCGACTTACGACGGGGACCTCAGGGACCCGCTCTGGTGGCCTCAGGAAAGGTCAGTCCCCATGCGAGTTGCTCGAGGGCCTCTCGAGATTCCTCTCTCGTCGAGGCCTGGGCCTAAGACCTTTTGTGGAGTCGGTGCGGGAACCTGAGGATTCCTCTCCAGTGCTGACATGGATCTTGGGTTACTTCTGGAGTCTCGCCAGGGGAGTCAGTCCTCGTCTCGCGAGAGGGTATGCACGTGCGCGTTCCTCCCGAGCTGTAGCAGCACTGTCACGCTTACCGTCGCGTGGATCAAGGGATCTGTGGCTTTCCCCTCGAGGCTTTCCCTCGAGGCTTTCCCACGAGGCTTTCCCATAGGGGTGTCCCACGTGCCACCGTGGTGTGAGTCGATCCTTGGCTTGAAAGTCGAGGCAGTGCAGGGAAAACAGGTTTCCCTTGGAATGGACTGAGACATCTGGGGGACTCTGGGAATAGTGGCATGACCCTGGAGTTCCTCTCGCCTTTCCTGTGGAGAGCGCCTCCTCTTGAGATGCGACGGGAACGCCGGGATTCGTTCCCGACCACGCAGGTGAAGTATCCTCCTCTCGATCTAGGAGGCGGAAACGGGTCTCCTCTGGATGTGGGGCGGGACTCTTGTGGTTCCTGTCGAGTGCAGACGGGCATGTTGGGGAACTTCTTGAGTTGCAGCAAGGGTTGTGAAGGACCCTTTTGGAAGTTCCAGAGTTTAGGTGTGATTAGCCTCGAGACGACTCAGCGGAAATGGGCCTCATCTCGCCAGGAGAAGAGAACCTCCTGGATTTTCTCGAGTTGCAGCAGGTGCTCTCGACTTACGACGGGGACATCAGGGACCCGCTCTTGTGGCCTCACGAAAGGCCAGTCCCCATGCGAGTTGCTCATGGGCCTATCGGGATTCCTCTCCCGTCGATGCCGGGACCTAAGATCTTGTGTGGAGTCTGTGCCAAAACCTGAGGATTCCTCTCCATTGCTGACATGTATCTTGGGGTACTTCTGGAGTCTCCCCAGGGGAGTCAGTCCTCGTCTCGAGTGGGGGCATGCACGTGCACTTTCCTCCGAGCTGTAGCAGCAGTGTTGAGCTTCCCTTCGCGAGGATCAAGGGATCTGTGGTTTTCGCCTCGAGGCTTTCCCATGACGCTTTCCCACGAGGCTTTCCCACGAGGCTATCCCAGATGGCTGGTCCTCGGCTTGAACGTACAGGCAGAGCAGGGAAAACAGGTTTCCCTGGAATGGACTGAGACATCTGGGGGACTCTGGGAATGGTGGCACGACCCTGGAGTTCCTCTCGCCTTTCCTGTGGAAGAGCGCCTCCTCTTGAGTTGCGACGGGAACGCCGGGAATTCTTTGCCGACCACGAAATGAAATGATGCCTCCTTCGAGCTAGGAGGCGGAAACGGGGCTCTTCTGGATGTGGGCGTTACTCTCGTGCTTTCCCTTGAGTGGAGACGGGTATGTCGGGGAACTTCTTGAGTTGCAGCAAGGCTGTGAAGGACCCTTTGGAAGTTCCAGAGGTTAGGTGTGATTAGCCTCGAGTCGCCTCAGCGGAAATGGGCCTCATCTCGCCTGGAGGGGACAACCTCCTGGATTTTCTTCGACTTGGCGTCAGGTGCTCTCGACTTACGACGGGGACGCACAGGGACCCCCTCTGGATGGCCTCAGGAAAGGCCAATCCCCATGCTAGTTGCTCAGAAGCCTTTCGGGATTTCTCTATCGTCGATGCCGGGGCCTAAAGACCTCGTGTGGAGTCAGGTGCCGGAACCTGAGGATTCCTCTCCAGTGCTGACATGGATCTTGGGGTACTTCTGGAGTCTCCCCAGGGGAGTGTGTCCTCGTCCCGAGTGGGGCATGGACGTGCGCTTTCCTCCCGAGCTGTAGCAGCAGTGTCACTCTTCCCTTCGCGTGGATCAAGGGATCTGTGGCTTTCCCTCGAGGCTTTCCCACGAGGCTTTCCCACGAGGCTTTCCCACAGGGCTGTCCCACGTGCCACCGTGGTGTGAGTTCGATCCTCGGCTTGAAAGTCGAGGCAGTGCAGGCAAAAAAGGTTTCCCTGGAATGGACTGAGACATCTGGGGGACTCTGGGAATGGTGGCACGACCCTGGAGTTCCTCTCGCCTTTCCTGTGGAGTGCACCTCCTCTTGAGATGCGACGGGAACGCCGGGAATTCTTTCCCGACCACACAGGGAAAGGATCCCTCCTCTCGAGTTATGAGGCGGAAACGGGTCTCCTCTGTATGTGGGCGGGACTCTCGTGCTTTCTCTCTAGTGGAGACGGGTATGTCGGCGAACATCTTGAGTTGCAGATATGGTGCGAAGGACCCTTTGGAAGTTCGCAGAGGTTTAGGTGTGATTAGCCTATAGACGCCTCAGCAGAAATGGGCCTCATCTCGCCTGGAGGGGAGAACCTCCTGGATTTTTTCGAGTTGCCGGCAGTGCTCTCGACTTACGACGGGAACCTCAGGGACCCGCGCTGGTGGCTCAGGAAAGGCCAGTCCCCATGCGACTTGCTCCGGGGGCCTCTCGGGATTCCTCTCCCGTCGAAGCCTGGGCCTAAAGACCTTGTGTGGAGTCGGTGCCGGAACCGGAGGTTTTCTCTCCAGTGCTGACATGGATCTTGGGGTACTTCTGGAGTCTCCCCAGGGGAGTCAGTCCTCGTCTCGAGAGGTGGCATGCACGTGCGCTTTCCTCTCGAGCTGTAGCAGCACTGTCAGGCTTCCCTTCGCGTGGATCAAGGGATCTGTGGCTTTCCCTCGAGGCTTTCCCACGAGGCTTTCCCACGAGGCTTTCCACAGGGCTGTCCACGTGCCACCGTGTTGTGAGTCGTTCCTCGGCTTGAACGTCCAGGCAGTGCAGGGAAAACAGTTTTCCCTGGAACGGACTGAGACATCTGGGGGACTCTGGGAATGGTGGCACGACCCTTGATTCCTTTCGCCTTTTCATGTGGAGAGCACCTCCTCTTGAGATGCCACGGGAAACGCCAGGAATTCTTTCCCGACCCTGCAGGGAAAGGATCCTCCTCTCGAGCTAGGAGGCGGTAACGGGGCTCCTCTGGATGTGGGCGGGACGTTCGTGCTTCCTCTCGAGTGGAGACGGGTATGTCCCGGGAACTTCTTGAGTTGCAGAAGGGTGTGAAGGACCCTTTGTAAGTTCCAGAGGGTTAGGTGTGATTAGCCTTGAGACACCTCAGTGGAAATAGGCCTCATCTCCCCTGGAAGGGAGAACCTCCTGGATTTTCTCAAGTTGTGGCAGGTGCTCTGGACTTAGGACGGGGATCACAGGGACCCGCTCTGGTGGCCTCAGGAAAGGCCAGTCCCCATGCGAGTTGCTCGGGGCCTCTGCGGGATTCCTCTCCCTTCGATACCGGGGCCTAAGACCTTGTGTGGAGTCGGTGCCCGGAACCTGAGGATTCCTCTCCAGTGCTGACATGGACCTTGGGGTATTTCTGGAGTCTCCCAAGGGGAGTCAGTCCTTGTCTCGAGTGGGGGCAGGCACGTGGGCTTTCCTCCCGAGCTGGCAGCAGCAGTGTCACGATTCCCTTCGCGTGGATCAAGGGATCTGTGGCTTTCCCTCGAGGCTTTCCCACGAGGCTTTCCCACGAGTCTTTCCCACAGGGTTTGTCCCACGTGTCACGCATGGTGTGAGTCGATTCTCGGCTTGAAAGTCGAGGCAGTGCAGGGAAAACAGGTTTCCCTGGAATAGACCTGAGACATCTGGGGGACTCTGGGAATGGTGGCACGACCCTGGGAGTTTCCTCTCGGCTTTCCTGTGGAGAGCGCCTACACTTGAGATGCGACGGAAACGACGGGAATGCTTTCCCCGACAAAGCATGGGAAAGGATCCCTCTTCTCGAGCTAGGAGGCGGAAACGGTGCCTCCTCTGGATGTGGGCGGGACTCTCGGGCTTCCTCTTGAGTGGAGACGGGTATGTCGGGGAACTTCTTGAGTTGCAGCAAGGCTGTGAAGGACCCTTTGGAAGTTCCAGAGGTTAGGTGTGATTAGCCTCGAGTCGCCTCAGTGGAAGTGGGTCTCATCTCGCCTGCAGGGGACAACCTCCTGTATTTTCTCGAGTTGCGGCAAGGGCTCTCGACTTACGACGGGGGCCACAGGGACCCGCTCTGGTGGCCTCAGGAAAGGCCAGTCCCATGCGAGTTGCTTGGGAGCCTTTCGGGATTTCTCTCCCGTCGATGCCGGGGCCTAAGACCTTGTGTGGAGTCGGTGCCGGAACCTGAGGATTCCTCTCAAGTGCTGACATTGATCTTGGGGTACTTCTGGAGTCTCCCCAGGGAGTCAGTCCTCGTCCCGAGTGGCGGCATGCACGTGCGCTTTCCTCCCGAGCTGTAGGCAGCAGTGTCACGCTTCTTTCGCATGGGTCAAGGGATCTGTGCCTTTCCATCTAGGCTTTCCCAAAGGGCTTTCCCACGTGCCACCGTGGTGTGTGTCGATGTCGATCCTCGGCTTGAAAGTCGAGGCAGTGCAGGGAAAACAGGTTTCCCTGGAATGGACTGAGACATCTGGGGGACTCTGGGAATGGTGGCACGACCCTGGAGTTCCTCTCGCCTTTCCTGTGGAGAGCGCCTCCTCTTGAGTTGCGAACGGGAACGCCGGGAATTCTTTGCCGACCACGAAATGAAATGATACCTCCTCTCGAGCTATGAGGCTGAAACGGGGCTCCTCTGGATATGGGCGGGAACTCTCGAGCTTCCCCTTGAGTGGAGACGGGTTGTCGGGGAACTTCTTGAGTTGCAGCAAGGCTGTGAAGGACCCTTTGGAAGTTCCAGAGGTTAGGTGTGATTAGCCTCGAGTCGCCTCAGCGGAAATGGGCCCTCATCTCGCCAGGAAGGGACAACCTCCTGGATTTTCTCGACTTGCGGCAGGTGCTCTCGACTTACGATGGGGACCACAGGGACCCCCTCTGGAGGCCTCAGGAAAGGCCAATCCCCATGCGAGTTGCTCGGGAGCCTTTCGGGATTTCTCTCCCGTCGATGGCCACGGCCTAAGACCTTGTGTGGAGTCGGTGCGGAACCTGAGGATTCCTCCTCCAGTGCTGACATGGATCTTGGGGTACTTCTGGAGTCTCCCCAGGGGAGTGTGTCCTCGTCCCGAGTGGGGGCATGGACGTGCGCTTTCCTCCCGAGCTGTAGCAGCAGTGTCCACTCTTCCCTTCGCGTGGATCAAGGGATCTGTGGCTTTCCTCGAGGCTTTCCCACGAGGCTTTCCCACGAGGCTTTCCCACAGGGCTGTCCCACGTGCCACATGGTGTGAGTCGATCCTCGCTTGAAAGTCGAGGCAGTGCAGGCAAAAAAAGGTTTCCCTGGAATGGACTGAGACATCTGGGGGACTCTGGGAATGGTGGCACGACCCTGGAGTTCTCTCGCGCCTTTCCTGTGGAGTGCACCTCCTCTTGAGATGCGACGGGAACGCCGGGAATTCTTTCCCGACCACACAGGGAAAGGATCCCTCCTCTCGAGCTATGAGGTGGAAACGGGTCTCCTCTGTATGTGGGCGGGACTCTCGTGCTTCTCTCTCTAGTGGAGACGGGTATGTCGGCGAACATCTTGAGTTGCAGATATGGTGCGAAGGACCCTTTGGAAGTTCCAGAGGTTAGGTGTGATTAGCCTATAGACGCCTCAGCAGAAATGGGCCTCATCTCGCCTGGAGGGGAGAACCTCCGGGATTTTTTCGAGTTGCCGCAGGTGCTCTCGACTTACGACGGGAACCTCAGGGACCCGCGCTGGTGGCCTCAGGAAAGGCCAGTCCCATGCGACTTGCTCGGGGGCCTCTCGGGATTCCTCTCCGTCGAAGCCTGGGCCTAAGACCTTGTGTGGAGTCGGTGCCGGAACTGGAGGTTTCCTCTCCAGTTGCTGACATGGATCTTGGGGTACTTCTGGAGTCTCCCCAGGGGAGTCAGTCCTCGTCTCGGAGAGGTGGCATGCACGTGCGTTTCCTCGAGCTGTAGCACTGTCAGGCTTCCCTTCGCGTGGATCAAGGGATCTGTGGCTTTCCCTCGAGGCTTTCCCACGAGCTTTCCACGAGGCTTTCCCACAGGGCTGTCCCACGTGCCACCGTGGTGTGAGTCAATCCTCGGCTTGAAAGTCGAGGCAGTGCAGGGAAAACAGGTTTCC
>NW_017190291.1:0-11360 GCF_001704415.2 Capra hircus | reverse complement strand
GCTTTCCTGTGGAGAGCTCCTCCTCTTCAGATGCGACGGGAACACCGGGAATTCTTTCCCGAACACGCAGGGGAAGGATCCCTCCTCTCGAGCTAGGAGGCGGAAACGGGGCTCCTCTGGATGTGGGCGGAACTTTCGTGCTTCCTCTCGAGTGGAGACGGGTATGTCGGGGAACTTCTTGAGTTTGCAGTAAGGGTGTGAAGGACCCTTTGGAAGTTCCAGAGGTTAGGTGTGATTAGCCTCGAGACGCCTCTGCGGAAATGGGCCTCACCTCGCCTGGAGGGGAGAACCTCCTGGAATTTTCTCGAGTTGCGGCAGGTCTCTCAACTTAGAACGTGGACCTCAGGGACCCGCTCCGGTGGCCGTCAGTAAAGGCCAGTCCCCATGCGATTTGCTCTGGGGTCTCTCGGGATTCCTCTCCCGTCGATGTTGGGGCCTAAGATCTTGTGTGGAGTCAGTGCCAGAACCTGAGGATTCCTCTCCAGTGCTGACATGGATCTTGGGTACTTCTGGAGTCTCCCCAGGGGAGTCAGTCCTCGTCTCGAGTGGGGGCATTCACGTGCGCTTTCCTCCCGAGCTGTAGCAGCAGTGTCACACTTCCCTTTGCGTGGATCAAGGGATCTGTGGCTTTCCCTCGAGGCTTTCCCACGAGGCTTTCCTATGAGGCTTTCCCACAGGGCTGTCCAACGTGCCACCGTGGTGTGAGTCGATCCTCGGCTTGAAAGTCGACGCAGTGCAGGGAAAACATGTTTCCCTGGAATGGACTGAGACATTTGGGTGACTCTGGGAATGGTGGCACGACCCTGAAGTTCCTCTCGCCTTTCCTGTGGAGAGCGCCTCCTCTTGAGATGCGACGGAAATGCCGGGAATTCTTTCCCGAACACGCAGGGAAAGGATCCCTCCTCTCGAGCCAGGAGGCAGAAACGGGGCTCCTCTGGATGTGGGCGGGACTCTTGTGCTTCCTCTCGAGTGGAGACGGGTATGTCGGGGAACTTCTTGAGTTGCAGCAAGGGTGTGAAGGACCCTTTGGAAGTTCCAGAGGTTAGGTGTGATTAGCCTCGAGACGCCTCAGCGGAAATGGGCCTCATCTCGCCTGGAGGGGAGAACCTCCTGGATTTTCTCGAGTTACGGCAGGTGCTCTCGACTTACGACGGAGACCTCAGGGACCCTCTCTGGTGGCCGCAGGAAAGGCCAGTCCCCATGCGAGTTGCTCGGGGGCATCTCGGGATTCCACTACCGTCGATGCCCGGGCCTAAGACCTTGTTTGGAGTCGGTGCCGGAACCTGAGGATTCCTCTCCAGTGCTGACTTGGATATTGGGGTACTTCTGGAGTCTCCCCAGGGGAGTCAGTCCTCGTCTCGAGTGGGGGCATGCACGAGCGCTTACCTCCCGAGCTGTAGCAGCAGTGTCATGCTTCCCTTCGCGTGAATCAAGGGAACAGTGGCTTTCCCTCGAGGCTTTCCCTAGAGGCTTTCCCACCAGGCTTTCCCACGAGGCTTTACCACAGCGCTATCCACGTGCCACCATGGTGTGAGTCGATCCTCGGCTTGAAATTTGAGGCAGTGCCGGGAAAACAGGCTTCCCTGGAATGGCCTGAGACATCTGGGCGACTCTGGGAATGGTGGAAGGACCCTGGAGTTCCTGACGCCTTTCCTGTGGAAAGCCTACCCTCTTGAGATGCGACGGGAACGCCGGGAATTCTTTCCCGACCATGCAGGGAAAGGATCCCTCCTCTCGTGCTATGAGGCGGAAACGGGGCTCCTCTGGATGTGGGCGGGACTCTCGTGCTTCCTCTCGAGTGGAGACGGGTATGTCGGGGAACTTCTTGAGTTGCAGCAAGGATGTGAAGGACGTTTTCGAAGTTCCAGAGGTTAGGTGTGATTAGCCTGGGGACGCCTCAGAGGAAACGGGCCTCATCTCGCCTGGAGGGGAGAACCTCCTGGATTTTATCGAGTTGCGGCAGTTGCTCTCGACTTATGACGGGGACCTCAGGGACCCGCTCTGATGGCCTCAGGAAAGGCCAGTACCCATGCTAGTTGCTCGGGGCCTCTCGGGATTCTTCTCCCGTCGATGCAGGGGCCTAAAACCTTGTTTGGAGTCGGTGCCGGAACGTGAGGATTCCTCGCCAGTGCTGATGTGGATCTTGGGGTACTTCTGGAGTCTCTCCAGGGTAGTCAGTCCTCGTATCGAGTGGGGGCATGCACGTGCGCTTTCCTTCCGAGATGTAGCAGCAGTGTCACACTTCCGTTCGCGTGAATCAAAGCAACTGTGGCTTCCCTCGAGGCTTTCCCACGAGGCTTTCTCTCGAGGCTTTCCCACGAGGCTTTCCCACAGGGCTGTCCCACGTGCCACAGTGGTGTGAGTCGATCCTCGGCTTGAAAGTAGAGGCAGTGCAGGGAAAACAGGTTTCCCTGGAATGGACTGGGACATCTGGGGGACTTAGGGAATGGTGGCACGTCCCTGGAGTTCCTCTCGCCTTTCCTGTGGAGATCGCCTCCTCTTGAGATGCACCGGAAACACTGGGAACTCTTTCCCGATCACTGATGGAAAGGATCCCTCCTCTCGAGCTAGGAGGCGGAAACGGGGCTCCTCTGAATTTGGGCGGGACTCTCGTGCTTCCTCTCGAGTGGAGACGGGTATGTTGGGGATCTTCTTGAGTTGCAGCAAGGGTGTGAAGGACCCTTTGTAAGTTCCAGAGGTTAGGTGTGATTAGCCTTGAGACACCTCAGCGGAAATGGTCCTTATCTCGCCTGGAAGGGAGAACCTCCTGGATTTTCTCGAGTTGTGGCAGGTGCTCTCGACTAACGACGGGGACCTCAGGGACCCGCTCTGGTGGCCTCAGGAAAGGCCAGTCCCCATGCAAGTTGCTCGGGGGCCTCTCGGGATTCCTCTCCCTTCGATGCCAGGCCCTAAGACCTTGTTTGGAGTCGGTGCCGGAACCTGAGGATTCCTCTCCAGTGCTGACATGGATCCTGGGGTACTTCTGGAGTCTCCCCAGGGGAGTCACTCGTCGTCTCGAGTGCGGGTATGCACGTGCGCTTACCTCCCGAGCTGTAACAGCAGTGTCACGCTTCCCGTCGCGTGGATCAAGGGATCTGTGGCTTTCCCTCGAGGCTTTCCCACGAGGCCTTCCCACAGGGCTGTCCCACGTGCCACCGAGGTGTGAGTCGATCCTCGGCTTGAAAGTCGAGGCAGTGCAGGGAAAACAGGTTTCCCTGGAATGGACTGACACATCTGGGGGACTCTGGGAATGTGGCACAACCCGGGAGTTCCTCTCGCCTTTCCTGTGGAGAGCGCCTCCACTTGAGGTGTGACGGGAACGCCGGGAATTCTTTCCCGACCACGCAGGGAAAGGATCCCTCCTCTCGAGTTAGGAGGCGGAAACGGGGCTCCTCTGGATGTGGGCGGGACTCTCGTGCTTCCTCTCGAGTGTAGTCGGGTATCTCGGGGAACTTCTTGAGTTGCAGCAAGGGTGTGAAGGACCCTTTGGAAGTTCCAGAGTTTAGGTGTGATTAGCCTCGAGACGCCTCAGCGGAAATGGGCCTCATCTCGCCTGGAGGGGAGAACCTCCTGGATTTTCTCGAGTTGCGGCAGGTGCTCTCGACTTACGACGGGGACCTCAGGGACCCGCTCTGGTGGCCTCAGGCAAGGCCAGTCCCCATGCGAGTTGCTCGGGGGCCTCTCGGGATTCCTCTCCAGTGGATGCCGGGGCCTAAGATCTTGTGTGGAGTAGGTGCCGGAACCTGAGCATTCCTCTCAAGTGCTGAGATGGATCTTGGGGTACTTCTGGAGTCTCCCCAGGGGAGTCAGTCGTCGTCTCGAGTGGGGGAATGCACGTGCGCTTTCCTCCCGAGCGAAGCAGCAGTGTCACGCTTCCCTTTGCGTGGATCAAGGGATCAGGGGCTTTCCCTCGAGGCTTTCCCACAGGGCTTTCCCACGAGGCTTCCCCACAGGGCTGTCCCACGTGCCACCGTGGTGTGAGTCGATCCTCCCTTGAAAGTCGAGGCAGTGCAGGGAAAACAGGTTTCCCTGCAATGGCCTGAGAAATCAGGGGGACTCTGGGAATGGGGCCTGATCCTGGAGTTCCTCTCGTCTTTCCTGTGGAGAGCGCCTCCTCTTGAGATGCGACAGGAATGCTAGGAATTCTTTCCCGACCACGCAGGGAAAGGATCCCTCCTCTCGAGCTAGCAGTCGGAAACGGGGCCACTCTGGAAATGGGCGGGACTCTCATGTTACTCTTGAGTGGAGACCGGTATGTCGGGGAACTTCTTGAGTTGCAGCAAGGGTGTGAAGGACCCTTTGGAAGTTCCAGATGTTAGATGTGATTAGCCTCGAGACGCCTCAGCGGAAATGGGCCTCATCTCGCCTGGAGGGGAGAACCTCCTGGATTTTCTCGAGTTGCGGCAGGTGCTCTCAACTTACGACGGGGACCTCAGGGACCCGCTCTGGAGGCCTCAGGAAAGGCCAGTCCCCATGCGAGTTGCTCGGGGGCCTCTCGGGATTCCTCTCCCTTCGATGCCGGTGCCTAAGATCTTGTGTGGAGTCGGTGCTGGAACCTGAGGATTCCTCTGCAGTGCTGACATGGATCTTGGTGTACTTCTGGAGTCTCTCAGGGCAGTCAGTCCGCTACTCCACTGGGGGCATGCACGTGCGCTTTCCTCCCGATCTGTAGCAGCAGTGTCACGCTTCCCTTCGCATGGATCAAGGGATCTGTGGCTTTCCCTCGAGGCTTTCCCACGAGGCTTTCCCACAGGGCTGTCCCACGTGCCACTGTGGTGTGAGTCGATCCTCGGTTTGAAAGTCGAGGCAGTGCAGGGAATAAAGGTTTCCCTGGAATGGACTGAGACATCTGGGGGACTCTGGGAATGGTGGCACGACCCTGGAGTCCTCTCTATTTTCCTGTGGAGAGCGCCTCCACTTAAGATGCGTTGGAAACGCCGTGAATTCTTTTCCGACCATGCAGGGAAAGGATCAATGCTCTCGAGCTATGAGGCGGAAACAGGGCTCCTCTGGATGTGGGTGGGACACTCGTGCTTCCTCTCGAGTGGAGACGGGTATGTCGGGGAACTTCTTGAGTTGCAGCAAGGGTGTGAAGGACCCTTTGGAAGTTCCAGAGGTTAGGTGTGATTAGCCTCGAGACGCCTCAGCGGAAATGGGCCTCATCTCGCCTGGAGGGGAGAACCTCCTGGATTTTCTCGAGTTGCGGCAGGTGCTCTCGACTTACGACGGGGACCTCAGGGACCCGCTCTGGTGGCCTCAGAAAGGCCAGTCCCCATGCGAGTTGCTCTCGGGCCTCTCGGGATTCCTCTCCCGTCGATGCCGGGGCAAAGATCTTGTGTGGAGTAGGTGCCAGAACCTGAGCATTCCTCTCCAGTGCTGACATGGATCTTGGGGTACTTCTGGAGTCTCCCCACGGGAGTCAGCCGTCGTCTCGAGTGGGGGAATGCACGTGCGCTTTCCTCCCGAGCTGAAGCAGCAGTGTCACGCTTCCCTTTGCGTGGATCAAGGGATCAGGGGTTTCCCTCGAGGCTTTCCAACGAGGCTTTCCCACGAGGCTTTCCCACAGGGCTGTCCCACGTGCCACCGTGGTGTGAGTCGATCCTCGGCTTGAAAGTCGAGGCAGTGCAGGGGAAACAGGTTTCCCTGGAATGGACTAGACATCTGCGGGATCTGGGAATGGTGGCACGACCCAGGAGTTCCTCTCGCCTTTCCGGTTGAGAGCGCCTCCTCTTGAGATGCGACGGGAACGCCGGGAATTCTTTCCCGAGCACGCAGGGAAAGGATCCCTCCTCTCGAGCTAGGAGGCTGAAACGGGGCTCCTCTGGATGTGGGCGGGACTCTCGTGCTTCCTCTCGAGTGGAGACGGGTATGTCGGGGAACTTCTTGAGTTGCAGCAAGGGTGTGAAGGACCCTTTGGAAGTTCCAGATGTTAGATGTGATTAGCCTGGAGACGCCTAAGCGGAAATGGGCCTCATCTCGCCTGGAGGGGAGAACCTCCTGGATTTTCTCGAGTTGCGGCAGGTGCTCTCGACTTACGACGGGGACCTCAGGGACCCGCTCTGGTGGCCTCAGGAAAGGCCAGTCCCCTTGCGAATTGCTCGGGGGCCTCTCAGGATTCCTCTCCCGTCTATGCCGGGGCTAAGATCTTGTGTGGAGTAGGTGCCGGAACCTGAGCATTCCTCTCCAGTGCTGACATGGATCTTGGGGTACTTCTGGAGTCTCCCGAGGGGAGTCAGTCGTCGTCTCGAGTGGGGGAATGCACGTGCGCTTTCCTCCCGAGCTGAAGCAGCAGTGTCACGCTTCTCTTTGCGTGGATCAAGGGATCAGGGGCTTTCCCTCGAGGCTTTCCAACGAGGTTTTCCCACGAGGCTTTCCCACAGGGCTGTCCCACGTGCCACCGTGGTGTGAGTCGATCCTCGGCTTGAAAGTCGAGGCAGTACAGGAAAAACAGGATTCCCTGGAATGGACTGAGACATCTGGGGGACTCTGGGAATGGTGGCACGACCCTGGAGTTCCTCTCGCCTTTCCTGTGGAAAGCGCCTCCTCTTGAGATGCGACGGGAACGCCGGGAATTCTTTCCCGACCACGCAGGGAAAGGATCCCTCCTCTCGAGCTAGGAGGCGGAAACGGGGCTCCTCTGGATGTGGGCGGGACTCTCGTGCTTCCTCTCGAGTGGAGACGGGTATGTCGGGGATCTTCTTGAGTTGCAGCATGGTTTTGAAGGACCATTTGGAAGTTCCAGAGGTTAGGTGTGATTAGCCTCGAGACACCTCTGCGGAAATGGGCCTCAACTCGCCTTTAGGGGAGAACCACCTGGATTTTCTCGAGTTGCGGCAGGTGCTCTCGACTTACGTCGGGAACCTCAGGGACCCGCTCTGGTGGCCTCAGGAAAGGCCAGTACCCATGCGAGTTGCTTGGGCGCCTCTCGGGATTCCTCTCCAGTCGATGCTGGGGCCTAAGACCTTGGGTGGAGTCGGTGCTGGAACCTGAGGTTTCCTCTTCAGTGCAGACATGGATCTTGGGTTACTTCTGGAGGCTCTCCAGGGGAGTCAATCCTCGTCTCGAGTCGGGGCATGCACGAGCGCTTTCCTCCCGAGCTGCAGCAGCAGTGTGGCGCTTCCCTTCGCGTGGATCAACGGATCTGTGGCTTTCCCTCGTGGCTTTCCCACGAGGTTTTCCCACGAGTCTTTCCCACAGGGCTGTCCCACGTGCCACCGTGGTGTGAGTCGATCCTCGGCTTGAAAGTCGACGCAGTGCAGGGAAAACAGGTTTCCCTGGAATGGAGTGAGACATCTGGGGGACTCTGGGAATGGTGGCACGACCCTGGAGTTCCTCTCGGCTTTCCTGTGGAGAGCTCCTCCTCTTCAGATGCGACGGGAACACCGGGAATTCTTTCCCGAACACGCAGGGGAAGGATCCCTCCTCTCGAGCTAGGAGGCGGAAACGGGGCTCCTCTGGATGTGGGCGGAACTTTCGTGCTTCCTCTCGAGTGGAGACGGGTATGTCGGGGAACTTCTTGAGTTGCAGTAAGGGTGTGAAGGACCCTTTGGAAGTTCCGAGGTTAGGTGTGATTAGCCTCGAGACGCCTCTGCGGAAATGGGCCTCACCTCGCCTGGAGGGGAGAACCTCCTGAATTTTCTCGAGTTGCGGCAGGTCCTCTCAACTTAGAACGTGGACCTCAGGGACCCGCTCCGGTGGCGTCAGTAAAGGCCAGTCCCCATGCGATTTGCTCTGGGGTCTCTCGGGATTCCTCTCCCGTCGATGTTGGGGCCTAGATCTTGTGTGGAGTCAGTGCCAGAACCTGAGGATTCCTCTCCAGTGCTGACATGGATCTTGGGGTACTTCTGGAGTCTCCCCAGGGGAGTCAGTCCTCGTCTCGAGTGGGGGCATTCACGTGCGCTTTCCTCCCGAGCTGTAGCAGCAGTGTCACACTTCCCTTTGCGTGGATCAAGGGATCTGTGGCTTTCCCTCGAGGCTTTCCCACGAGGCTTTCCTATGAGGCTTTCCCACAGGGCTGTCCAACGTGCCACCGTGGTGTGAGTCGATCCTCGGCTTGAAAGTCGACGCAGTGCAGGGAAAACATGTTTCCCTGGAATGGACTGAGACATTTGGGTGACTCTGGGAATGGTGGCACGACCCTGAAGTTCCTCTCGCCTTTCCTGTGGAGAGCGCCTCCTCTTGAGATGCGACGGAAATGCCGGGAATTCTTTCCCGAACACGCAGGGAAAGGATCCCTCCTCTCGAGCCAGGAGGCAGAAACGGGGCTCCTCTGGATGTGGGCGGGACTCTTGTGCTTCCTCTCGAGTGGAGACGGGTATGTCGGGGAACTTCTTGAGTTGCAGCAAGGGTGTGAAGGACCCTTTGGAAGTTCCAGAGGTTAGGTGTGATTAGCCTCGAGACGCCTCAGCGGAAATGGGCCTCATCTCGCCTGGAGGGGAGAACCTCCTGGATTTTCTCGAGTTACGGCAGGTGCTCTCGACTTACGACGGAGACCTCAGGGACCCTCTCTGGTGGCCGCAGGAAAGGCCAGTCCCCATGCGAGTTGCTCGGGGGCATCTCGGGATTCCACTACCGTCGATGCCCGGGCCTAAGACCTTGTTTGGAGTCGGTGCCGGAACCTGAGGATTCCTCTCCAGTGCTGACTTGGATATTGGGGTACTTCTGGAGTCTCCCCAGGGGAGTCAGTCCTCGTCTCGAGTGGGGGCATGCACGAGCGCTTACCTCCCGAGCTGTAGCAGCAGTGTCATGCTTCCCTTCGCGTGAATCAAGGGAACAGTGGCTTTCCCTCGAGGCTTTCCCTAGAGGCTTTCCCACCAGGCTTTCCCACGAGGCTTTACCACAGCGCTATCCACGTGCCACCATGGTGTGAGTCGATCCTCGGCTTGAAATTTGAGGCAGTGCCGGGAAAACAGGCTTCCCTGGAATGGCCTGAGACATCTGGGCGACTCTGGGAATGGTGGAAGGACCCTGGAGTTCCTGACGCCTTTCCTGTGGAAAGCCTACCCTCTTGAGATGCGACGGGAACGCCGGGAATTCTTTCCCGACCATGCAGGGAAAGGATCCCTCCTCTCGTGCTATGAGGCGGAAACGGGGCTCCTCTGGATGTGGGCGGGACTCTCGTGCTTCCTCTCGAGTGGAGACGGGTATGTCGGGGAACTTCTTGAGTTGCAGCAAGGATGTGAAGGACGTTTTCGAAGTTCCAGAGGTTAGGTGTGATTAGCCTGGGGACGCCTCAGAGGAAACGGGCCTCATCTCGCCTGGAGGGGAGAACCTCCTGGATTTTATCGAGTTGCGGCAGTTGCTCTCGACTTATGACGGGGACCTCAGGGACCCGCTCTGATGGCCTCAGGAAAGGCCAGTACCCATGCTAGTTGCTCGGGGCCTCTCGGGATTCTTCTCCCGTCGATGCAGGGGCCTAAAACCTTGTTTGGAGTCGGTGCCGGAACGTGAGGATTCCTCGCCAGTGCTGATGTGGATCTTGGGGTACTTCTGGAGTCTCTCCAGGGTAGTCAGTCCTCGTATCGAGTGGGGGCATGCACGTGCGCTTTCCTTCCGAGATGTAGCAGCAGTGTCACACTTCCGTTCGCGTGAATCAAAGCAACTGTGGCTTCCCTCGAGGCTTTCCCACGAGGCTTTCTCTCGAGGCTTTCCCACGAGGCTTTCCCACAGGGCTGTCCCACGTGCCACAGTGGTGTGAGTCGATCCTCGGCTTGAAAGTAGAGGCAGTGCAGGGAAAACAGGTTTCCCTGGAATGGACTGGGACATCTGGGGGACTCTAGGGAATGGTGGCACGATCCCTGGAGTTCCTCTCGCCTTTCCTGTGGAGATCGCCTCCTCTTGAGATGCACCGGAAACACTGGGAACTCTTTCCCGATCACTGATGGAAAGGATCCCTCCTCTCGAGCTAGGAGGCGGAAACGGGGCTCCTCTGGAATTTGGGCGGGACTCTCGTGCTTCCTCTCGAGTGGAGACGGGTATGTTGGGGAATCTTCTTGAGTTGCAGCAAGGGTGTGAAGGACCCTTTGTAAGTTCCAGAGGTTAGGTGTGATTAGCCTTGAGACACCTCAGCGGAAATGGGCCTTCATCTCGCCTGGAAGGGAGAACCTCCTGGATTTTCTCGAGTTGTGGCAGGTGCTCTCGACTAACGACGGGGACCTCAGGGACCCGCTCTGGTGGCCTCAGGAAAGGCCAGTCCCCATGCAAGTTGCTCGGGGGCCTCTCGGGATTCCTCTCCCTTCGATGCCAGGCCCTAAGACCTTGTGTGGAGTCGGTGCCGGAACCTGAGGATTCCTCTCCAGTGCTGACATGGATCCTGGGGTACTTCTGGAGTCTCCCCAGGGGAGTCAGCTCGTCGTCTCGAGTGCGGGGTATGCACGTGCGCTTTCCTCCCGAGCTGTAAGCAGCAGTGTCACGCTTCCCTTCGCGTGGATCAAGGGATCTGTGGCTTTCCCTCGAGGCTTTCCCACGAGGCTTTCCCACGAGCTTTCCCACAGGGCTGTCCCACGTGCCACCGTGGTGTGAGTCGATCCTCGGCTTGAAAGTCGAGGCAGTGCAGGGAAAACAGGTTTCCCTGGAATGGACTGAGACATCTGGGGGACTCTGGGAATGGTGGCACGACCCTGGAGTTCCTCTCGCCTTTCCTGTGGAGAGCGCCTCCTCTTGAGATGCGACGGGAACGCCGGGAATTCTTTCCCGACCACGCAGGGAAAGGATCCCTCCTCTCGAGCTAGGAGGCGGAAAACGGGGCTCCTCTGGATGTGGGCGGGACTCTCGTGCTTCCTCTCGAGTGGAGACGGGTATGTCGGGGAACTTCTTGAGTTGCAGCAAGGGTGTGAAGGACCCTTTGGAAGTTCCAGAGGTTTAGGTGTGATTAGCCTCGAGACGCCTCAGCGGAAATGGGCCTCATCTCGCCTGGAGGGGAGAACCTCCTGGATTTTCTCGAGTTGCGGCAGGTGCTCTCGACTTACGACGGGGACCTCAGGGACCCGCTCTGGTGGCCTCAGGAAAGGCCAGTCCCCATGCGAGTTGCTCGGGGGCCTCTCGGGATTCCTCTCCCGTCGATGCCGGGGCCTAAGATCTTGTGTGGAGTAGGTGCCGGAACCTGAGCATTCCTCTCCAGTGCTGACATGGATCTTGGGGTACTTCTGGAGTCTCCCAGGGAGTCAGTCGTCGTCTCGAGTGGGGAATGCACGTGCGCTTTCCTCCCGAGCGAAGCAGCAGTGTCACGCTTCCCTTTGCGTGGATCAAGGGATCAGGGGCTTTCCCTCGAGGCTTTCCACAGGTTCCCACGAGGCTTCCCCCACAGGGGCTGTCCCACGTGCCACCGTGTGTGTGAGTCGATCCTCCTTGAAAGTCGAGGC
>NW_017190290.1:0-11360 GCF_001704415.2 Capra hircus | reverse complement strand
AACCTACGTCTGTCATACACTTTCTGGGCACCCAAGGAATCAGCGTGTGTGCCTGTGTGCAAAACCCCAGCCAGGGGACCTGGGAGCCTGGTGCTCTCCGTGTGGCGCTGAATCTGGGCGGCCAAGCAACCGCTGGAGGAGCCCTGCAGTTGCCCTTCCCTTCCCTCTGACAGAGCTCTCACTGCTGAAGCCCTTGGCAGTGTGCAACCCACCACCCCTAAGCCCTCCCCAACGACGCCTGGCACCTATGTGCAAAGGCAAGGCAGGATTGGAGCTGAGGCAAGGAAGGCACCAGTGGCGTCTCCCAGGCTCGCTCAGACAGCTCCTTCCTGGGGAGGGAGCCTAAAAGCAAGGCAAGTCTGGGCAAGGCGAGCCCCCGGCCGAGCAGCCTCGCGCCAGAAACTCTGCCAGATCGGGGCTCTGAGCAGAGCTAGAGCTCTGCCGTACTGGAGGCGCACTTAGCTCCGTGCAAGCAGGGCTTTCCTCTTGACTGGGCTCGGCTGCCTCCTCTTCTCCCGAGGAGGCTCGCTACACTGCTGGCTGTGCTCTCGCCTATCAGGCGGGGGCGCAGGGCTCCTCCAGCAGGTCTTGCCTCAGGGGCTGCTTCCCCTGAGTTGGGGCTGTGGGCGGGAACCCAGACACGCAGGATAGGCCCCAACCACCTGCACATGTCTCTGCTGGGGAGGAGAGTGCTAGGGAACCTACGTCTCTCACACACTTTCTAGGCACCCACGGAGTCAGCCTCTGGGAGTGTGGGGATGCAAAACCCAGCCAGGGGCCCTTGGAACCTGGTGCTCTCCGTGCGGAGCTTTGTCTGGGCGGCCAAGGAACCGCTGAAGGAGCCCTGCTGTTGCCCTTCGCTTCCCTCTGACAGAGCTTTCACTGCTGGAGCCCTTGGCAGTGTGCAACCCACCAGCCCCTAAGCCCTCCTCAAGGACGCTTGGGACCTAAGTGCAAAGGCAAGGCAGGGGTAGAGCTGAAGCCAGGAAGGCGCCAGTGGCGTTTCCGAGCCTCACACAGCCTGCTCCTTCCTGGGGAGGGAGCCTTAAAGCAAGGCAAGTCTGCGCAAGGCTCGCCTATGGCAGAGCATCTTGGTGCCAGGAACTCTGCCAGATCGGGCCTCTGAACAGAGCTAGAGATCTGCCGTACTGGAGTCGCACTTAGCTTCGTGCAAGCAGGGATTTCAGCTTGACGGGGACTTGCTGCCTCCTCTTCCCCCGAGGAGGCTCGCTTCCCTGCTGGCTGTGCACTCGCCTATCAGGCGGGGGCGCAGGGCTCCTCCAGCAGGTCTTGCCTCAGGGGCTGCTTCCCCTGAGTTGGGGCTGTGGGCAGGAACCCAGACACGCAGGATCAGGCCCCAAACACCTGCACATGTCTCTGCTGGGGAGGAGAGTGCTAGGGAACCTACGTCTGTCATACACTTTCTGGGCACCCAAGGAATCAGCCTCCGTGTGTGCGGGGCTGAAAACCCCAGCCAGGGGCCCTGGGAGCCTGGTGCTCTCGGTGCGGCGCTGATTCTAGGCGGCCTAGAAACCGCTGGAGGAGCCCTGCAGTTGCCCTTCCCTTCCCTCTGACAGAGCTCTCACTGCTGAAGCCCTTGGCAGTGTGCAACCCACCACCCCCTAAGCCCTCCCCAACACGCCTGGCACCTATGTGCAAAGGCAAGGCAGGATTGGAGCTGAGGCAAGGAAGGCACCAGTGGCGTCTCCCAGGCTCGCTCAGACAGCTCCTTCCTGGGGAGGGAGCCTAAAAGCAAGGCAAGTCTGGGCAAGGCGAGCCCCCGGCCGAGCAGCCTCGCGCCAGAAACTCTGCCAGATCGGGGCTCTGAGCAGAGCTAGAGCTCTGCCGTACTGGAGGCCCACTTAGCTCCGTGCAAGCAGGGCTTTCCTCTTGACTGGGCTCGGCTGCCTCCTCTTCTCCCGAGGAGGCTCGCTACACTGCTGGCTGTGCTCTCGCCTATCAGGCGGGCGCGCAGGGCTCCTCCAGCAGGTCTTGCCTCAGGGGCTGCTTCCCCTGAGTTGAGGCTGTGGGCGGGAACCCAGACACGCAGGATAAGGCCCCAACCACCTGCACATGTCTCTGCTGGGGAGGAGAGTGCTAGGGAACCTACGTCTCTCACACACTTTCTAGGCACCCACGGAGTCAGCCTCTGGGAGTGTGGGGATGCAAAACCCAGCCAGGGGCCCTTGGAACCTGGTGCTCTCCGTGCGGAGCTTTGTCTGGGCGGCCAAGGAACCGCTGAAGGAGCCCTGCTGTTGCCCTTCGCTTCCCTCTGACAGAGCTTTCACTGCTGGAGCCCTTGGCAGTGTGCAACCCACCAGCCCCTAAGCCCTCCTCAAGGACGCTTGGGACCTAAGTGCAAAGGCAAGGCAGGGGTAGAGCTGAAGCCAGGAAGGCGCCAGTGGCGTTTCCGAGCCTCACACAGCCTGCTCCTTCCTGGGGAGGGAGCCTTAAAGCAAGGCAAGTCTGCGCAAGGCTCGCCTATGGCAGAGCATCTTGGTGCCAGGAACTCTGCCAGATCGGGCCTCTGAACAGAGCTAGAGATCTGCCGTACTGGAGTCGCACTTAGCTTCGTGTAAGCAGGGATTTCAGCTTGACGGGGACTTGCTGCCTCCTCTTCCCCCGAGGAGGCTCGCTTCCCTGCTGGCTGTGCACTCGCCTATCAGGCGGGGGCGCAGGGCTCCTCCAGCAGGTCTTGCCTCAGGGGCTGCTTCCCCTGAGTTGGGGCTGTGGGCAGGAACCCAGACACGCAGGATCAGGCCCCAAACACCTGCACATGTCTCTGCTGGGGAGGAGAGTGCTAGGGAACCTACGTCTGTCATACACTTTCTGGGCACCCAAGGAATCAGCCTCCGTGTGTGCGGGGCTGAAAACCCCAGCCAGGGGCCCTGGGAGCCTGGTGCTCTCCGTGTGGCGCTGAATCTGGGCGGCCAAGCAACCGCTGGAGGAGCCCTGCAGTTGCCCTTCCCTTCCCTCTGACAGAATTCTCACTGCTGGAGCCCTTGGCAGTGTGCAACCCACCAGCCCCTAAGCTCTCCTTAAGGAGGACTGGGACCTAAGTGCAAAGGCAAGGCAGGATTGGAGCTGAGGCAAGAAAGGCGCCAGTGGCGACTCCCAGGCTCCTGCTGCCTGCTCCTTCCTGGAGAGGCAGCCTAAAAGCAAGGCAAGTCTGGGCAAGGCTAGCCCCCGGCAGAGCAGCCTCGCGCCAGGAACTCTGCCAGATCGGGGCTCTGAGCAGAGCTAGAGCTCTGCCGTACTGGAGGCGCACTTAGCTCCGTGCAAGCAGGGCTTTCAACTTGACGGGGCTGGGCTGCCTCCTCTTCCCCCGAGGAGGCTCGCTTCCCTGCTGGCTGTGCACTCGCCTATCAGGCGGGGGCGCAGGGCTCCTCCAGCAGGTCTTGCCTCAGGGGCTGCTTCCCCTGAGTTGGGGCTGTGGGCAGGAACCCAGACACGCAGGATCAGGCCCCAACACCTGCACATGTCTCTGCTGGGGAGGAGAGTGCTAGGGAACCTACGTCTGTCATACACTTTCTGGGCACCCAAGGAATCAGCCTCCGTGTGTGCGGGGCTGAAAACCCCAGCCAGGGGCCCTGGGAGCCTGGTGCTCTCGGTGGCGCTGATTCTAGGCGGCCTAGAAACCGCTGGAGGAGCCCTGCAGTTGCCCTTCCCTTCCCTCTGACAGAGCTCTCACTGCTGAAGCCCTTGGCAGTGTGCAACCCACCACCCCTAAGCCCTCCCCAACGACGCCTGGCACCTATGTGCAAAGGCAAGGCAGGATTGGAGCTGAGGCAAGGAAGGCACCAGTGGCGTCTCCCAGGCTCGCTCAGACAGCTCCTTCCTGGGGAGGGAGCCTAAAAGCAAGGCAAGTCTGGGCAAGGCGAGCCCCCGGCCGAGCAGCCTCGCGCCAGAAACTCTGCCAGATCGGGGCTCTGAGCAGAGCTAGAGCTCTGCCGTACTGGAGGCCCACTTAGCTCCGTGCAAGCAGGGCTTTCCTCTTGACTGGGCTCGGCTGCCTCCTCTTCTCCCGAGGAGGCTCGCTACACTGCTGGCTGTGCTCTCGCCTATCAGGCGGGCGCGCAGGGCTCCTCCAGCAGGTCTTGCCTCAGGGGCTGCTTCCCCTGAGTTGAGGCTGTGGGCGGGAACCCAGACACGCAGGATAAGGCCCCAACCACCTGCACATGTCTCTGCTGGGGAGGAGAGTGCTAGGGAACCTACGTCTCTCACACACTTTCTAGGCACCCACGGAGTCAGCCTCTGGGAGTGTGGGGATGCAAAACCCAGCCAGGGGCCCTTGGAACCTGGTGCTCTCCGTGCGGAGCTTTGTCTGGGCGGCCAAGGAACCGCTGAAGGAGCCCTGCTGTTGCCCTTCGCTTCCCTCTGACAGAGCTTTCACTGCTGGAGCCCTTGGCAGTGTGCAACCCACCAGCCCCTAAGCCCTCCTCAAGGACGCTTGGGACCTAAGTGCAAAGGCAAGGCAGGGGTAGAGCTGAAGCCAGGAAGGCGCCAGTGGCGTTTCCGAGCCTCACACAGCCTGCTCCTTCCTGGGGAGGGAGCCTTAAAGCAAGGCAAGTCTGCGCAAGGCTCGCCTATGGCAGAGCATCTTGGTGCCAGGAACTCTGCCAGATCGGGCCTCTGAACAGAGCTAGAGATCTGCCGTACTGGAGTCGCACTTAGCTTCGTGTAAGCAGGGATTTCAGCTTGACGGGGACTTGCTGCCTCCTCTTCCCCCGAGGAGGCTCGCTTCCCTGCTGGCTGTGCACTCGCCTATCAGGCGGGGCGCAGGGCTCCTCCAGCAGGTCTTGCCTCAGGGGCTGCTTCCCCTGAGTTGGGGCTGTGGGCAGGAACCCAGACACGCAGGATCAGGCCCCAAACACCTGCACATGTCTCTGCTGGGGAGGAGAGTGCTAGGGAACCTACGTCTGTCATACACTTTCTGGGCACCCAAGGAATCAGCCTCCGTGTGTGCGGGCTGAAAACCCCAGCCAGGGGCCTGGGAGCCTGGTGCTCTCCGTGTGGCGCTGAATCTGGGCGGCCAAGCAACCGCTGGAGGAGCCCTGCAGTTGCCCTTCCCTTCCCTCTGACAGAATTCTCACTGCTGGAGCCCTTGGCAGTGTGCAACCCACCAGCCCCTAAGCTCTCCTTAAGGAGGACTGGGACCTAAGTGCAAAGGCAAGGCAGGATTGGAGCTGAGGCAAGAAAGGCGCCAGTGGCGACTCCCAGGCTCCTGCTGCCTGCTCCTTCCTGGAGAGGCAGCCTAAAAGCAAGGCAAGTCTGGGCAAGGCTAGCCCCCGGCAGAGCAGCCTCGCGCCAGGAACTCTGCCAGATCGGGGCTCTGAGCAGAGCTAGAGCTCTGCCGTACTGGAGGCGCACTTAGCTCCGTGCAAGCAGGGCTTTCAACTTGACGGGCTGGGCTGCCTCCTCTTCCCCGAGGAGGCTCGCTTCCCTGCTGGCTGTGCACTCGCCTATCAGGCGGGGGCGCAGGGCTCCTCCAGCAGGTCTTGCCTCAGGGGCTGCTTCCCCTGAGTTGGGGCTGTGGGCAGGAACCCAGACACGCAGGATCAGGCCCCAACCACCTGCACATGTCTCTGCTGGGGAGGAGAGTGCTAGGGAACCTACGGGGGAGTCAGCCTGGGAGTGTGGGGGCCCCAGCCAGGGGCCCTGGTGGTGCTCTCCGTGTGTCTGGGCGGCTGAGGAGCCCTGCTGTTGCCCTTCGCTTCCCTCTGACAGAGCTTTCACTGCTGGAGCCCTTGGCAGTGTGCAACCCACCAGCCCCTAAGCCCTCCTCAAGGACGCTTGGGACCTAAGTGCAAAGGCAAGGCAGGGGTAGAGCTGAAGCCAGGAAGGCGCCAGTGGCGTTTCCGAGCCTCACACAGCCTGCTCCTTCCTGGGGAGGGAGCCTAAAGCAAGGCAAGTCTGCGCAAGGCTCGCCTATGGCAGAGCATCTTGGTGCCAGGAACTCTGCCAGATCGGGCCTCTGAACAGAGCTAGAGATCTGCCGTACTGGAGTCGCACTTAGCTTCGTGTAAGCAGGGATTTCAGCTTGACGGGCTTGCTGCCTCCTCTTCCCCGAGGAGGCTCGCTTCCCTGCTGGCTGTGCACTCGCCTATCAGGCGGGCGCAGGGCTCCTCCAGCAGGTCTTGCCTCAGGGGCTGCTTCCCCTGAGTTGGGGCTGTGGGCAGGAACCCAGACACGCAGGATCAGGCCCCAAACACCTGCACATGTCTCTGCTGGGGAGGAGAGTGCTAGGGAACCTACGTCTGTCATACACTTTCTGGGCACCCAAGGAATCAGCCTCCGTGTGTGCGGGGCTGAAAACCCCAGCCAGGGGCCTGGGAGCCTGGTGCTCTCCGTGTGGCGCTGAATCTGGGCGGCCAAGCAACCGCTGAGGAGCCCTGCAGTTTCCCTTCCCTCTGACAGAATTCTCACTGCTGGAGCCCTTGGCAGTGTGCAACCCACCAGCCCTAAGCTCTCCTTAAGGAGGACTGGGACCTAAGTGCAAAGGCAAGGCAGGATTGGAGCTGAGGCAAGAAAGGCGCCAGTGGCGACTCCAGGCTCCTGCTGCCTGCTCCTTCCTGGAGAGGCAGCCTAAAAGCAAGGCAAGTCTGGGCAAGGCTAGCCCCCGGCAGAGCAGCCTCGCGCCAGGAACTCTGCCAGATCGGGCTCTGAGCAGAGCTAGAGCTCTGCCGTACTGGAGGCGCACTTAGCTCCGTGCAAGCAGGGCTTTCAACTTGACGGGGCTGGGCTGCCTCCTCTTCCCCGAGGAGGCTCGCTTCCCTGCTGGCTGTGCACTCGCCTATCAGGCGGGGGCGCAGGGCTCCTCCAGCAGGTCTTGCCTCAGGGGCTGCTTCCCCTGAGTTGGGGCTGTGGGCAGGAACCCAGACACGCAGGATCAGGCCCCAACACCTGCACATGTCTCTGCTGGGGAGGAGAGTGCTAGGGAACCTACGTCTGTCATACACTTTCTGGGCACCCAAGGAATCAGCCTCCGTGTGTGCGGGGCTGAAAACCCCAGCCAGGGGCCCTGGGAGCCTGGTGCTCTCGGTGCGGCGCTGATTCTAGGCGGCCTAGAAACCGCTGGAGGAGCCCTGCAGTTGCCCTTCCCTTCCCTCTGACAGAGCTCTCACTGCTGAAGCCCTTGGCAGTGTGCAACCCACCACCCCTAAGCCCTCCCCAAGACGCCTGGCACCTATGTGCAAAGGCAAGGCAGGATTGGAGCTGAGGCAAGGAAGGCACCAGTGGCGTCTCCCAGGCTCGCTCAGACAGCTCTTCCTGGGGAGGGAGCCTAAAAGCAAGGCAAGTCTGGGCAAGGCGAGCCCCGGCCGAGCAGCCTCGCGCCAGAAACTCTGCCAGATCGGGCTCTGAGCAGAGCTAGAGCTCTGCCGTACTGGAGGCGCACTTAGCTCCGTGCAAGCAGGGCTTTCCTTGACTGGGCTCGGCTGCCTCCTCTTCTCCCGAGGAGGCTCGCTACCTGCTGGCTGTGCTCTCGCCTATCAGGCGGGCGCAGGGCTCCTCCAGCAGGTCTTGCCTCAGGGGCTGCTTCCCCTGAGTTGGGGGCTGTGGGCGGGAACCCAGACACGCAGGATCAGGCCCCAACCACCTGCACATGTCTCTGCTGGGGAGGAGAGTGCTAGGGAACCTACGTCTCTCACACACTTTCTGGCACCCACGGAGTCAGCCTCTGGGAGTGTGGGGATGCAAAACCCAGCCAGGGGCCCTTGGAACCTGGTGCTCTCCGTGCGGAGCTTTGTCTGGGCGGCCAAGGAACCGCTGAAGGAGCCCTGCTGTTGCCCTTCCTTCCCTCTGACAGAGCTTTCACTGCTGGAGCCCTTGGCAGTGTGCAACCCACCAGCCCCTAAGCCCTCCTCAAGGACGCTTGGGACCTAAGTGCAAAGGCAAGGCAGGGTAGAGCTGAAGCCAGGAAGGCGCCAGTGGCGTTTCCGAGCACACAGCCTGCTCCTTCCTGGGGAGGGAGCCTAAAGCAAGGCAAGTCTGCGCAAGGCTCGCCTATGGCAGAGCATCTTGGTGCCAGGAACTCTGCCAGATCGGGCCTCTGAACAGAGCTAGAGATCTGCCGTACTGGAGTCGCACTTAGCTTCGTGCAAGCAGGGATTTCAGCTTGACGGGCTTGCTGCCTCCTCTTCCCCCGAGGAGGCTCGCTTCCCTGCTGGCTGTGCACTCGCCTATCAGGCGGGGCGCAGGGCTCCTCCAGCAGGTCTTGCCTCAGGGGCTGCTTCCCCTGAGTTGGGGCTGTGGGCAGGAACCCAGACACGCAGGATCAGGCCCCAACCACCTGCACATGTCTCTGCTGGGGAGGAGAGTGCTAGGGAACCTACGTCTGTCATACACTTTCTGGGCACCCAAGGAATCAGCCTCCGTGTGTGCGGGCTGAAAACCCCAGCCAGGGGCCTGGGAGCCTGGTGCTCTCCGTGCGGCGCTGAATCTGGGCGGCCAAGAAACCGCTGGAGGAGCCCTGCAGTTGCCCTTCCCTTCCCTCTGACAGAGCTCTCACTGCTGGAGCCCTTGGCAGTGTGCAACCCACCACCCCCTAAGCCCTCCTGGGACCTAAGTGCAAAGGCAAGGCAGGATTGGAGCTGAGGCAAGAAGGCGCCAGTGGCGTCTCCCAGGCTCCTCAGCCTGCTCCTTCCTGGGAGGGAGCCTAAAAGCAAGGCAAGTCTGGGCAAGGCGAGCCCCCGGCAGAGCAGCCTCGCGCCAGAAACTCTGCCAGATCGGGGCTCTGAGCAGAGCTAGAGCTCTGCCGTACTGGAGGCGCACTTAGCTCCGTGCAAGCAGGGCTTTCCTCTTGACTGGGCTCGGCTGCCTCCTCTTCCCCGAGGAGGCTCGCTTGCTGGCTGTGCTCTCGCCTATCAGGGGCGCGCAGGGCTCCTCCAGCAGGTCTTGCCTCAGGGGCTGCTTCCCCTGAGTTGGGCTGTGGGCGGGAACCCAGACACGCAGGATCAGGCCCCAACCACCTGCACATGTCTCTGCTGGGGAGAGTGCTAGGGAACCTACGTCTCTCATACACTTTCTGGCACCCACGGAATCAGCCTCTGAGTGTGGGGTGAAAACCCAGCCAGGGGCCCTGGAACCTGGTGCTCTCCGTGCGGAGCTTGTCTGGGCGGCAAAACCGCTGAAGGAGCCCTGCTGTTGCCCTTCGCTTCCCTCTGACAGAGCTTTCACTGCTGGAGCCCTTGGCAGTGTGCAACCCACCAGCCCCTAAGCCCTCCTCAAGGACGCTTGGGACCTAAGTGCAAAGGCAAGGCAGGGGTAGAGCTGAAGCCAGGAAGGCGCCAGTGGCGTTCCGAGCCTCACACAGCCTGCTCCTTCCTGGGAGGGAGCCTAAAGCAAGGCAAGTCTGCGCAAGGCTCGCCTATGGCAGAGCATCTTGGTGCCAGGAACTCTGCCAGATCGGGCTCTGAACAGAGCTAGAGATCTGCCGTACTGGAGGCGCACTTAGCTCGTGCAAGCAGGGCTTTCAGCTTGACGGGACTTGCTGCCTCCTCTTCCCCGAGGAGGCTCGCTTCCCTGCTGGCTGTGCACTCGCCTATCAGGCGGGGGCGCAGGGCTCCTCCAGCAGGTCTTGCCTCAGGGGCTGCTTCCCCTGAGTTGGGCTGTGGGCAGGAACCCAGACACGCAGGATCAGGCCCCAACACCTGCACATGTCTCTGCTGGGGAGGAGAGTGCTAGGGAACCTACGTCTGTCATACACTTTCTGGGCACCCAAGGAATCAGCCTCCGTGTGTGCGGGGCTGAAAACCCCAGCCAGGGGCCCTGGAGCCTGGTGCTCTCCGTGTGGCGCTGATCTGGGCGGCCAAGCAACCGCTGGAGGAGCCCTGCAGTTGCCCTTCCCTTCCCTCTGACAGAGCTTCTCACTGCTGGAGCCCTTGGCAGTGTGCAACCCACCAGCCCCTAAGCCTCCCCAAGGAGGCTGGGACCTAAGTGCAAAGGCAAGGCAGGATTGGAGCTGAGGCAAGGAAGGCGCCAGTGGCGACTCCCAGGCTCCTGCAGCCTGCTCCTTCCTGGGAGGAGCCTAAAAGCAAGGCAAGTCTGGGCAAGGCTAGCCCCCGGCAGAGCAGCCTCGCGCCAGGAACTCTGCCAGATCGGGCTCTGAGCAGAGCTAGAGCTCTGCCGTACTGGAGGCGCACTTAGCTCCGTGCAAGCAGGGCTTTCACTTGACGGGCTGGCTGCCTCCTCTTCCCCCGAGGAGGCTCGCTTCCCTGCTGGCTGTGCACTCGCCTATCAGGCGGGGGCGCAGGGCTCCTCCAGCAGGTCTTGCCTCAGGGGCTGCTTCCCCTGAGTTGGGGCTGTGGGCAGGAACCCAGACACGCAGGATCAGGCCCCAAACCACCTGCACATGTCTCTGCTGGGGAGGAGAGTGCTAGGGAACCTACGTCTCTCACACTTTCTGGCACCCAAGGAATCAGCCTCTGGGTGTGTGGGGCTGAAAACCCAGCCAGGGGCCCTGGAGCCTGGTGCTCTCCGTGCGGCGCTGTCTGGGCGGCCAAGAACCGCTGAAGGAGCCCTGCAGTTGCCCTTCCTTCCCTCTGACAGAGCTTTCACTGCTGGAGCCCTTGGCAGTGTGCAACCCACCAGCCCCTAAGCCCTCCTCAAGGACGCTGGGACCTAAGTGCAAAGGCAAGGCAGGATAGAGCTGAGCAGGAAGGCGCCAGTGGCGTTTCCGAGCCCTCACACAGCCTGCTCCTTCCTGGGGAGGGAGCCTTAAAAGCAAGGCAAGTCTGGCAAGGCTCGCCCCGGCAGAGCATCTTGGCGCCAGGAACTCTGCCAGATCGGGCCTCTGAGCAGAGCTAGAGCTCTGCCGTACTGGAGGCGCACTTAGCTCGTGCAAGCAGGGATTTCAGCTTGACGGGCTTGGCTGCCTCCTCTTCCCCCGAGGAGGCTCGCTTCCCTGCTGGCTGTGCACTCGCCTATCAGGCGGGGCGCAGGGCTCCTCCAGCAGGTCTTGCCTCAGGGGCTGCTTCCCCTGAGTTGGGGCTGTGGGCAGGAACCCAGACACGCAGGATCAGGCCCCAACCACCTGCACATGTCTCTGCTGGGGAGGAGAGTGCTAGGGAACCTACGTCTGTCATACACTTTCTGGGCACCCAAGGAATCAGCCTCCGTGTGTGCGGGGCTGAAAACCCAGCCAGGGGCCCTGGGAGCCTGGTGCTCTCCGTGCGGCGCTGATTCTGGGCGGCCAAGAAACCGCTGGAGGAGCCCTGCAGTTGCCCTTCCCTTCCCTCTGACAGAGCTCTCACTGCTGAAGCCCTTGGCAGTGGCAACCCCCACCCCCCCTAAGCCTCCCCAAGGACGCTGGCCCTATGTGCAAAGGCAAGGCAGGATTGGAGCTGAGGCAAGGAAGGCAC
>NW_017190289.1:0-11361 GCF_001704415.2 Capra hircus | reverse complement strand
GCAAAGGGTTCTTCACACCCTTGCTGCAACTCAAGAATTTCCCCGACATACACGTCTCCACTCGAGAGGAAGCACGAGAGTCCCGCCACACCAGAGGAGCCCCGTTTCGCCTGCTAGCTCGAGAGGAGGGATCCTTCGCTTCGTGGTCTGGAAAAAATTCCCGGGCGTTCCCGTCCCATCTCAAGAGGAGGCACTATCTACAAGAAAGGCGAGAGGAACTCCAGGGTCGTGCCACATTCCCAGAGTCCCTCAGATGTCTCAGTCCATTCCAGGGAAAACTGTTTTCCCTGCACTGCCTCGAATTTCAAGCCGAGGATCGACTCACAACTTGGTGGCACGTGGACAGCCCTTTGGGAAAGCCTCGTGGGAATGCCTCCTGGGAAAGCCTCGAGGGAAAGACACAAATCCCTTGATCCACGCGAAGGAAGCGTGACTCTGCTGCTACAGCTCGGGAGAAAGCGCACGTGCATGGCCCAGTCGAGACGAGGACTGACTCCCCTGGGGAGACTCCAGGAGTACCCCAAGATCCATGACAGCACTGGAGAAGGAATCCTCAGGTTCCGGCACCGACTCCACACAAGGTCTTAGGCCCCGGTATCTACGGGAGAGGAAATCCCCAGCGGCCCCAGAGCAACTCGCATGGGGACTGGCCTTTCATGAGGCCACCAGAGCGGGTCCCTGAGGTCCCCATCGTAAGACGAGAGCACCTGCCGCACCTCGAGAAAATCCACGAGGTTCTCCCCTCCAGGCGAGATGAGGCCCATTTCCACTGAGGCAACTAGGGGTAATCACACTTTAACTCTGGAACTTCCAAAGGGTCCTTCACACCCTTGCTGCAACTCAAGAAGTTCCCGACATACCCGTCTCCACTCAAGAGGAATCCGAGAGTCCCGCCCACAAGAGGAGCCCCGTTTCCGCCTCTTAGCTCGAGAGGAGGGATCCTTTCCCTGCGTGGTCGGGAAAGAATTCCCGGCGTTCCCGTCGCATCTCAAAGTGGAGGCGCTCTCCACAGGAAAGGCGAGAGGAACTCCAGGGTCGTGCCACATTCCCAGAGTCCCCCAGATGTCTCAGTCCATTCCAGGGAAAACCTGTATTCCCTGCACTGCCTCGACTTTCAAGCCGAGGATCGACTTCACAACACAGTGGGCACGTGGGACAGCCCTGTGTTAAAGCCTCGTGGGAAAGCCGCGAGGGAAAGCCACAGATTCCCTGGATCCACGCGAAGAGAAGCGTGAAACTGCTGGCTACAGCTCGGGAGGAAAGCGCACGTGCATTGGCCCCACTCGAGATGAGGACTGACTCCCTAGGGAGACTCCAGAAGTGCCCCAAGATCCATGTCAGCACTGGAGAGGAATGCTCAGGTTCCGGCACCGACTCCACACAAGGTCTTAGACCCCTGAATCTAACGGGAGAGGAATCCGGAGAGGCCCCCGAGCAACGCCCATGGGGACTCTCCTTTCCTGAGGCCACCAGAGCGGGTCCCTGAGGTCCCCGTCGTAAGTCGAGAGCACCTGCCGCAACTCGAGAAAATCCAGGAGGTTCTCCCCTCCAGGCGAGATGCGGACCATTTCCGCTGAGGCGTCTCGAGGCTAATCACACCTAACCTCTGGAACTTCCAAAGGGTCCTTCACACCCTTGCTTCAACTCAAGAAGTTCCCCGACATACCCGTCTCCACTCAAGAGGAACCCGAGAGTCCCGCCCATATCCAGAGTGGCCCCGTTTCCGCCTGCCTAGCTCGAGAGGAGGGATCTTTCCCTGCGTGGTCGGGAAAGAGTTCCTATCGTTCCCGTCTCATCTCAAGAGGAGGCGCTCTCCACAGGAAAGGCGAGAGGAACTCCAGGATCAGGCCCCATTTACCAGAATCCCCCAGATGTCTCAGTCCATTCCAGGGAAAACTGTTTCCCTACACAGCCTCTGACTTTCAAGCCGAGGATCGACTCACACCACAGTGGCACGTGGGACAGCCCTGTGGGAAAGCCTCGTGGGAAAGCCTTGTGGGAAAGCCTCGAGGGAAAGCACCTGATCACTTGATCCACGCGAAGGGAAGCGTGACACTGCTGCTACAGCTGGGGAGGAAAGCGCACGTGCATGCCCCCACTCCAGACGAGGACTGACTCCCCTCGGGAGACTCCATAAGTACCCCAAGATCCATGTCAGCACTGGAGAGGAATCCTCAGGTTCCGGCACCGACTCCACACAAGGTCTTATGCCGGGGTCCAGCCCCCAGTGGATCCAAGGGAATTCGAAGGGTGGACGGCGTTGGCGTGGAAAGACTTGTTTATTTATTAATGTAAGATTAGATTAGGAAACTATAGTGTAGTAAGAAGATTAAGTGGAGGAGGAGGGCTGAATAGCTTGGTTTACGCGGACGGCCAATAAAATTCCAGACAAGGAATTTGCAGCACCTACGTTGGGCCACCGGCGCCCGCTTGAATATCTAAGGGTGTCTCGCCTTAAGCTCCCTTTCGTGCGGGTCTTAACAGCCAGGGCAAGTAAGTAGACCTGGCGAGCCTCCGCACTCCAAGTGGAGATTCAGCCTGAAGTTAATAGTAAAGAGCAGAGAGAAGGAAAGGTAGAGAAGAAGAAAGAGCGAGAAAGACACGGGGGGAGCCAGAGTCCCAAGAAACCAGGCTGAGAGACTAGTTCGAGAAGCTGGTCCGAGAAACTGGCCCCCGGCCCCTGGCCTCCTCCTTTATTGTTCAGAAGGTCTTTTATACTTTTGATAATACATGGAGATCAATGGATAACCCAAAATTATGTAGTGTTCGCACAACCCAGATTCTTTCTGTATATCATTTTGTATACAAAAGGTCTCAGGTGTAATTTACATTATCTTCTGGCCAAGAGGCTTGTTAACACTTTTTTGGCTCTCTTCCTTAATGAATGTTAATTTTGTTTCCCCTGAAGTGTTTTTCTTTAATCTGCATCTCCTTAAAGCATTAAAGTTACATCTCTATAGAACAAAGGTGCAGTGGGTTATAAGAAAGAAGGTGCTTAACTCCAAAGATCTAATGTGGCTAATACCAGGTCTACTACTTGTTTTTCTACATACCATCTATATATAAAAATAAAGGATATGAAAATTTGGGCAGCAAGCATTGACCCCAAAAATGAAACTTTTAATCAGTCCTATTCTAAAGATTCTGACTCCTCGAAAGCTCCTGCATTCCTAGGATGTTTTAAGCTTCCTGTGCCTCCTGCGGTCAGGAGGCCTCAAACAATCACAAGCGCAGCTGTACGAGTCCTACAGGCAGGCTAGAAAGCCATCAGAGGGTTTTTGGATTGAAACACTCTTTCAAATGCAGAAGACTAAAGCCCTGAATTGACTTTTCCAGAAAAGGTCAGAAGAGTGAAAAAGCAGAGCACAAAAACTGGCAGATTTTTGTTGGGGGTACATGCTTAAAAATTTCCAGAAGGGTCCCTGAAGTCTGAGCACGCCTTGCATATGTCAGCTTCCTTCCTCATAACCTTGTCACGGGCGGGCTTCCTCACACTGGCTCCCAGCAGCCTTAGGCCCCGGCATCGACGGAAGAGGAATCCCGAGAGGCCCCCGAGTAACTCGCATGCGGACTGACCTTTCCTGAGGCCACCAGAGTGGGTCCCTTAGGTCCCCGTCATAAGTCGAGATCACCTGCCTGCAACTCGAGAAAATCCAGGAGGTTCTCCCCTCCAGTCTAGATGAGGCTCATTTCCCGCTGAGGCGTCTCGAGGCTAATCACACCTAACCTCTGGAACTTCCAAAGGGTCCTTCACACCCATTGCTGCAACACAAGAAGTTCCCCGACATACCCCGTCTTCACACGAGAGGAAGCACGAGAGTCCCGCCCACATCCAGAGGAGCCCCATTTCCTGCCTCCTAGCTCGAGAGGAGGGATCCTTTCCCTGCGTGGTCGAGAAAGAATTCCCGACGTTCCCGTCGCATCTGAAGAGTAGGACGCTCTCCACAGGAAAGCCCAGAGGAACTCCAGAGGTCGTGCCACCATTCCCAGAGTCCCCCAGATGTCTCAGTTCATTCCAGGGAAACCTGTTTTCCCTGCAATGCCTCGACTTTCAAGCCGAGGATCGACTCACACCACGGTGGCACGTGGGACAGCCCTGTGGGAAAGCCTCGTGGGAAAGCCTCAGTGGGAAAGCCTCGAGGGAAAGCCCCTTATCCCTTGATCCACGCAAATGGAATCGCGACACTGCTGCTACCCCTCTGAAGGAAAGCGCACGTGCATGCCCCCACTTGAGACGAGGACTGACTCCCCTGTGGAGCCTCCAGAAGTACCCCAAGATCCATGTCAGCACTGGAGAGGAATCGGCAGGTTCCAGCACTGACTCCACACAAGGTCTTAGGCCCCAGCATCGACCGGAGAGGAAACCCGAGTGGCCCCCGAGAGGCCCCCGAGCAACTCGCATGGGGACTGGCCTTTCTTGAAGCCACCAGTCGGGTCCCTGAGGTCCCCGTCGTAAGTCGAGAGCACATTGCCGCAACTCGAGAAAATCCAGGAGGTTCTCACCCTCCAGGCGAGAAGAGGCCCATTTCCGCTGAGGCGTCTCGAGGCTAATCACACCTAACCTCTGGAAACTTCCAAGGGGTCTTTCACAACCATTGCTGCAACTCAAGAAGTTCCCCGACATACCCGTCTCCACTCGAGAGGAAGCACGAGAGTCCCGCCCACATCCAGAGGAGCTCCGTTTCCGGCTCGTAGCTCGAGAGGACGGATCCTTTCCCTGCTTGGTCGGGAAAGAATTCCCGGCATTCCCATCGCATCTCAAGAGGAGGCGCTCTCCAAAGGAAAGGGGAGAGGAACTGCAGGGTCGTGCCACCATTCCAAGACTCCCCCAGATATCTCAGTCCGTTCCACAGGAACCTGTTTTCCCTGCACTGCCTCGGCTTTCACTGCCGAGGATCGACTCACACCACCGTGACACGTGGGACAGCCCTGTGGGAAAGCCTCGTGGGAAAGACTCGAGGGAAAGCCACAGATCCCTTGGTCCACGCAAGGGGAAGCGTGACACTGCTGCTACAGCATGGGAGGAAAGGGCACGCTCATGCCCCCACTCGAGACGAGGCCTGACTCCTTTGTGGAGACTCCAGAAGTACCCCAAAATCCATGTCAGCACTGGAGAGGAATCCTCAGCTTCCGGCCCCGACTCCACACAAGGTCTTAGGCCCCGGCATCGACGGGAGAGGAATCACGAGAGGCCCCCTAGCAACACGCATGATAACTGGCCTTTCCTGCGGCCGCCAGAGCGGGTCCCTGAATCCCCGTCGTAACTCGAGAGCACCTGCTGAAACTCGGGAATATCCAGGAGCCTCTCCATTCCAGGCGACATGAGGCCCATTTCCGCTGAGGCATCTCGAGACTAACCACACCTAACCTCTGGAACTTCCAATGGGTCCTTCACACCCTTGCTGCAACTCAAGAAGTTCCCCGACATACCCGTTCCTCTTCACGTTCTGCCATAATGGTGGTGTCATCTGCCATATCTAAGTTGATTGATATTTCTACCGGCAATCTTGATTCCAGCTTATGTATCTTCCATCCCAGCATTTTTCATGATGTACTCTGCATAGAAGTTAAATAAACAGGGTGACAATATACAGCCTTGACATACTCCTTTTCCTTTTTGGAACCAGTCTGTTGTTCCATGTCCTGCTCTAACTGTTGCTTCCTGACCTTCATCCAGATTTCTCAAGAGGCAGGTTAGGTGGTCTGGTATTCCCATCTCTTTCAGAATTGTGGCTAAAACAACAGTATAAGGACCTTTCCGATGTCAGGCCAAGGAATTGTGTTTCCAGTCATTGAGCCACACCTGATCACTGAGCACAAATTCATGAATCTCTTCCTCAAGGGGGAATGATATTCTTTTTTATACAAACTTAGTTACCTGATTTATTACCTTACCTAATTGTTCCATCTGCTGTGAAATCCCACCCCCTTACTTGTGGCAAATCTGCTAACACCTGCCTCACTGTGGGAGGGGGTCTCCCATAGAAAATTTCATAAGGACAACAACTGTGGGAACGTGCGGTTACCCGTAATATGAGTAAGTCTGCCGGAAGCAAGCCCATCCACGTACAGTCAGTCTCTATGATCCATTTTGAAAGTGTCTCTTCAAGAGTTTGGTTGTTTCTTTCCACCATTCCAGAACACTGGGGCCTATATGCTGTATGTAATTTCCACTGATATTTAGAGCTTCACATACCTGTTAATTAACGCGGCTACAAAGACAGGGCCATTGTCGGATTCTATACTGGTTGGAAACCCAAGTCTGGGAATTATTTCTCAAATCAGCGAGCTACTTCATTTTCTTTTTCAGATCAGGTAGGGAAGGCCTCTGCCCAACCGGAGAAGGTACCTACTATTCTAGTAAGTCATGATAACAGGTGACTGCCTTTGCTTCCCCGAAGGACACTCGCTTTCCCTGCATCCTGAGAACTCCACGTCTCAGCCAGTTGGAAAAGCGCTTCTTGGAGGTCATTATTCAGGGGCAACTTCCCCTGGAGCCCGGGGCCATAGGGAGCGGCTCCACACTCCCAGGGAAAGGCAGAGCCACAGCCACACATCTGTCCCATCCCCTTTGCTCTGTAGGAGAGCTCTAGTGAGCCTAGGTCTGTCAGGAAAATTCTTGGCTCCTATGGGGACACATTCTATGCGTGAAACTGCATCCAGGACCTAGGGGCCACAGGGCGCCTGTTTCTCTCGGGGGCGGAGGGGTGGGGGGCCTGAAGCAGTGCGGCCCAGCAACAGCTTCCACATCCATCCAATTGCTCTTTTCTTACCTCTGATAGAACTAGCTTTGTTCCAGCCTTTGGCAATTTGGAGGCAAGCGGGCCCCACTTCCTCCCCAAGGAGGCATGGGACCTACTTTGAGTGGAAAGGCCCCTCACGGAGCTGAACCCAGGAAGGCACCCAGTCATGTCTGACACATTCCTGCATCGTGCTTCTTCATGAGCAATACCGCTATAAGCTAGGCATGTCTTTCCAAGGCTCAGAAAGGACAGGGGAGATGCATGGTGCTGCCTCTGGAATTTCGGTCCTCTGAGCAGACCTGGAGGTCTCCCCTTGAAGGAGCTAACCAGTTTCTTCCAAATACAGGCTTGCAAACACACACTGGGTGGCTGCCTCTTCTTCCCTGAAGGACGATCACTTTCCCCGCATCCTGTGAACTCTGCATCCCAGCCTGCTGGAAAAGCGCTTCTTGGAGGTCATTTTTCAGGGACAATTTTCCCTGGAGCCCCGGGGCCGTAAGGAGGGCCCCATGCTCGCTGGGAAAGGCAGAGTCACATCCACAGTCTGTTCTACCCCTTTTGCCCTGTAGGAGAGCTCTAGTGAGCCTAGGTCTGTCAGGAAAATTCTTGGCTCCTATGGGGACACACCCTGTGTGTTAACCTGCATATCGGACCTAGGGGCCACAGGGCGCCTGTTCCTCTCGGGGGGGACCCTGAAGTGGTGCGGCCCAGCAACAGCCTGAACATCCATCCGATTGCTCTTTTCTTCCTTCTGATAGAGCTAGCTTTGCTTCTCGCTTTGGCATTTCGGAAGCCAGGGGGAGCCCCACCGCTGTTGTCCTGGGGTCTATTGGAGGTACCGGGTCTATTGGACCCCAGCATGGCACCCGACCCCCTCAGACACACTCCCGCAGCCTCCTTCCCCATGGGCAGGACTGTTCTGACCTAGGAATGTGTTCCCAAGGCTCAGAAAATGCAGGGAGACACACGGCCCTGACTCTGGAACTGAGGCCGTTGGAGCAGGCCTGGAGGTCTGACGTCTGAGACGCCAAACACTTGCTGCAAGATACAGGTGTGAAAACACACTCTCTGGGGCTGCCTTTCCTTCCTCCAAGGAAGAGAGCTTTTCCAGTCTCCTCCGTGCTGAGTCATACAAGGCTGGAAAGGTCTGGCTTCGAGGGCATTTCTCAGCGGCAATGGCCCCTGAGGCCCTGCACCCAGGGAGGGATCCTACCCTCCCAGGGGAAGTCAAAGCAACCTCCAAACAGCTGTTCTCTCATGTTTCCTCTGCAGGAGGGAGCTAGTGAGCCCAGGTCTGTCTGGAACGTTCTTGGATCCTGCGGGGAAATCATCCTGGGAGCCCACCTGGATACCAGTCGTAGGGGCTAAAATTCGCATTTTCCTTCCTTGGAGCCCTAACGCAGTACAGCCTAGCAACTGCTTGAAAATCCATCCTGTTGCTGTTTTCTTCCCTCTGACAGAGCGAGCTTTGCTCCCCATTTGGGGATTTCAGAAGCAAGGTGGTGGCCTGCAACTCCTTGCCTGGGGTCCATTGGAGGTGCAAGGTGCCCTCGACCAGGTGACCCCAGCATGACACCTGGCCCCCTCAGACACACTCCCGCAGCCTGCTTCCCCATGGGCAGGACTGCTCTCACCTAGGAATGTGTTTGCAAGGCCAGGAAACTGCAGGGAGACACAAGGCCCTGATTCTGGAATTGAGTCTGTTGGAACAGGCCTGCAGGTCTTCTGTCTAACAAGCCAAACACTTGCTGCAAGATACAGGCCTGAAAACACACTCTTGGGCTGCCTTTCCTTCCTCCAAGGAAGAGAGTTTTCTCAGCCTCCTGTGGGCTGAGAGTCACACAGGGCTGAAAAGCACTTGCTGGGAGATTATTTTTCATTGGCCATGGCCCCTGAGGCCCTGTGCTCAGGGAGGGCTCCCTCCCTCCCAGGGAAAGTCAAAGGAAGCTCCAAACGGCTGTTCAATCATGTTTCTGAGAGAGTCATTGCCAAGGCAGGTTTATAAGAAGTTCAAGGGTCCCCAAGGAGAGAGGGGTCTAGAATTCTCAAGGAGGAAGGAAGGACAAACTGTTTTTCCCTCTACATTCCTTAGGATTATATAACAATCATGCATCCTTCTTGAGGACGGTCTCTGGAAAAAACCTTCTGGCTAATCCTGTTATCTTAAAATGTCAATTATGGGAGTAGGTCTAGTGAGTCTTTACAACCTCCAGACATTCTTTTGTTCGTTGTCATAACTTATTGGAGAGTATATAACTCCATTACTAACACTAGCAAGGGGGTACGCTTTCTGCCCCTTGTGATGTCTCTGTCAGAAGCTTTCTCTATCTCCTTTATCCTTTAATAAAACTCTATTGCACAAAAGCTCTGAGCAATCAAGCCTCGTCTTGGGCCCTGGATTGAATTCTTCTCCTCCATAAGCCAAGAATCCCAGCATCTTTTCGTGGTTCAGCAACAATATTTCATTTCCTCTGCAGGAGAGAGCTAGTGAGCTTAGGTCTGTCTGGAACATTCTTGAATCCTGTGGGGAAAATATCCTGTGCACACATCTGGATACTGGGCCTAGAGGCCAAAATTCGCATTTCTTTCCCGGGGAGCCCTAACGTGGTGTGACTTAGCAACTGCTTGAAAATCCATCCCATTGCTGTTTTCCTCCTTCTGACAGAGCTAGCTTTGTTCCCTGCTTTGGGATGTCTCAACCGAAGGGCCTGGTCCATAGCTACTCGCCTGGGGCCCATTGGATGTGCAAGGTGCCCTCGACTAGGTGACCCTAGCATGGCACTCAGCCCGCTCAGACACACTCCCGAGGCTTCTTTCTCATGGGAAGCACTGCTCCAACCTAGGAATGTGTCTGCAATGCTTGGAAAGTGCAGTGAGACACACAGCCCTGACTCTGCAATTGAGGCCCTCAGAGCAAGCCTGCAGCTCTGATGTCTGAGAAGCAAAACACTTGCTGCAAAGAGAGGCCTGAAAACACACTCTCTGTGGATGACTTTCCTTCCTCTAAGGAAGATAGTTTTCCCAGTCTCCTGCTTCCTGAATGTCACACAGCTGGAATGCGCTTGCTTGGAGGTCGTGATTCAGTGGCAATGACCCCTGAGGCCCTTTGCCCAGGGAGGGCTCCCACACTCACAGGCAAATCAAAGCAACTTCCAAGTGAGTCAGCTCTTCACATCAAGTGGCCAAAGTATTGGAGTTTCAGGTTCAGTATTAGTCCTTCCAATGTATATTCAGACCTGATTTCCTTTAGGATGGAGTGGTTGCGTCTCCTTGTAGTCTAAGCGACCTACAAGCATCTTCTCCAACACCACAGTTCAAAAGCATCCAATTTTCAGCTGTCACTTTCTTTATAGTACATCTTTCATATCCATCCATGACATATGGAAAAACCATAGCCTTGACTGGATGGATCTTTGTTGGCAAAGCAACGTCTCGGCTTTTTAATATGCTGTCTAGTTTGGTCATCACTTTTCTTCCAAGTCATAAATACGTTTTAAGTTCATGGAGGCAGACATCACCTGCAGTGATTTCCAAGCCCCCCAAAATAGTCTGCTGCTGTTTCCAATGTTTTCCCATCTATTTGCCATGAAGTGATGAGACTGGATGCAATGATTTTAGTTTTCTGAATGCTGAGCTTTAAGCTAACTTTTTCACTCTCCTCTTTCACTTTCATCAGGAGACTCTTTAGTTCTTCTTCACTTTCTGCCATAAGGGTGGTGTCATCTGCATATCTGAGATTCTTGATATTTCTCCCAGCAATCTGGATTCCAGCGTGTGCTTCCTCCAGCCCAGTGTTTCTCATGATGTACTCTGCATATAAGTTAAATAAGCAGGGTGACAATACACTGCCTTGACATATTCCTTTTCCTATTTAGAACCAGTCTGTTGTTCCATGTCCAGTTCGAACTGTTTTCTTCCTGACCTGCATACAGGTTTCTCAAGAGACAGGTCAGGTGGTCTGGTATTCCCATCTCTTTCAGAATTTTTCCCAGTTTATTGTGATCCACACAGTCAAGGCTTTGGCATAGTCAATAAAGCAGAAAGAGATTTTTTTTTTTCTGGAACTCTCTTGCTTTTTCAATGATCCAGTGGATGTTGGCAGTTTGATCTCTGGTTTCTCTGCATGTTTTAAATCCCTCTTGAACATTTGGAAGTTCACAGTTCATGTGAACTTGGAGAATTTTGAGCATTACTTTACTAGTGTGTGAGATGAGTGCAATTGTGCAGCAGCTTGAATATTCTTTGTCATTGCCTTTCTTTGGGATTGGAATGAAAACTGACCTAATGACTAGATGTTTTCAATTGCATATGCTGAAAGAACTGGCTGTGCAGTTTTGAAGAAAAAAAAATCATTTTAACCCATTTTCTCTGAAGTGCAAGGCATATCATGGCCATCCCTGAATCATAAAGTCACCTTTTCTTTATGTAGTCATAGTTTCATGCCTAAATTATAGGCCAACTCGTGCTCAAATGGACTCTGATGTCAGGGCAGAATCAACTAATAAAAAAGCTTGGATTGTCCCTCTGGAGGAAAGTGAGATCTTGGTCCCACGAGAAGAATCTGAAAGGGTTAAGGGAACTTGCAAGAGTGGGGAAAGCTTAGTCCATCCTACATGTA
>NW_017190288.1:0-11361 GCF_001704415.2 Capra hircus | reverse complement strand
GTTCGTAGTGATGCTTTCTAAGGCCCACTTGACTTCACATTCCAGGATGTCTGGCTCTAGGTGAGTGATCACACCATCCTGATATCTGGGTTGTGAAGCTCTTTTTTGTACAGTTCTGTGTATTCTTGCCACCTCGTCTTAATATCTTCTGCTTCTGTTAAGTCTATACCATTTATGTCCTTTATCGAGCCCATCTTTGCATGAAATGTTCCCTTGGTATCTCTAATTTTCCTGAAGAATCTCTAGTCTTTCCCATTCTGTTGCTTTCTCTATTTCTTTGCACTGATCGCTGGAGAAGGCTTTCTTATCTCTTCTTGCTATTCTTTGGAATTCTGGATTCAAACGCTTATATCTTTCCTTTTCTCCTTTGCTTTTCACTTCTCTTCTTTCATAGCTATTTGTAAGGCCTCCTCAGACAGCCGTTTTGCTCTTTTGCATTTCTTTTCCGTAGGGAAGGTCTTGATCCCTGTCTCCTGTACAATGTCACAAACCTCCATCTATAGTTCATCAGGCACTCCATCTATCAGATCTAGTCCCTTAAATCTATTTCTCACTTCCACTGTATAGTCATAAAGGATTTTGATTTAAGTCATACCTGGGCTGCGTGGGTGCAGGAGGCCTAGAGGAGCCATCCCAAGTTGAAGGTCAGGAAGGGTGCTGGTGAGGAGATACACCTCATCCTAGGTAAGGAGCAGTGGCTGTGCTTTGCTGGAGCAGCCGTGAAGAGATACCCACACCCAAGGTAAGAGAAACCCAAGTAAGATGGTAGGTGTTGCAAGAGGGCATCAGAGGGCAGACACACTGCAACCATACTCACAGAAAACTAGTCAATCTAATCACACTAAGACCACAGCCTTGTCTAACTCAATGACTAAGCCATGCCGTGGGGCAACACAAGACGGATGGGTCATGGTGGCGAGGTCTGACAGAATGTGGTCCACTGGAGAAGGGAATGGCAAACCACTTCAGTATTCTTGCTTTGAGAACCCCATGAACAGTATGAAAAGGCAAAATGATAGGATACCAAAAGAGGAACTCCCCAGGTCAGTAGGTACCCAAATAGCTACTGGAGATCAGTGGAGAAATAACTCCAGAAAGACTGAAGGAATAGAGCCAAAGCAAAAACAATACCCAGCTGTGGATGTGACTGGTGAAAGAAGCAAGGTCCGATGCTGTAAAAGCAATACTGCATAGGAACCTGGAATCTCAGGTCCATGAATCAAGGCAAATTGGAAGTGGTCAAACAAGAGATGGCAAGAGTGAACATCAACATTCTAGGATCAGCAAACTAAAATGGAGTGGAATGGGTGAGTATTAACTCAGATGACCATTATATCACTACTGTGGGCAGGAATCCCTCAGAAGAAATGGAGTAGCCATCATAGTCAACAAAAGAGTTCAAAAATGCAGTACTTGGATTCAGTCTCAAAAATGACAGAATGATCTCTGTCCATCTCCAAGGCAAACCATTCAATATCACGGTAATCCTAGTCTATGCCCCAACAAGTAATGCTGAAGAAGCTGAAGTTGAACGGTTCTATGAAGTCCTGCAAGACTTTTTAGAACTAACACCCAAAAGATGTCCTTTTCATTATAGGGGACTGGAATGCAAAAGTAGGAAGTCAAGAAACCCCTGGAGTAACAGGCAAATTTGGCCTTGGAATGTGGAATGAAGCAGGGCAAAGACTAATAGAGTTTTGCCAAGAAAATGCACTGGTCATACCAAACACCCTCTTCCAACAACACAAGAGAAGACTCTACACATGGACATCACCAGATGGTCAAACACGAAATCAGATTGATTTTATTCTTTGCAGCCAAAGATGGAGAAGCTCTGTACAGTCAGCATAAACAAGACCAGGAGCTGACTGTGGCTCAGATAATGAACTCCTTATTGCCAAATTCAGACTTAAATTGAAGAAAGTAGGGAAAACCGCTAGACCATTCATGTATAACCTAAATCAAATCCCTTATGATTATACAGTGGAAGTGAGAATAGTTTAAGGGTCTAGATCTGATAGATAGAGTGCCTGATGAACTATGGAATGAGGTTTGTGACATTGTACAGGAGACAGAGATCAAGACCTTCCCAAAGGAAAAAAATCCAAAAAAGCAAAATGGCTGTCTGGGGAGGCCTTACAAATAGCTGTGAAAAGAAGAGAAGTGAAAAGCAAAGGAGAAAAGGAAAGATATAAGCATCTGAAAGCAGAATTCCAAAGAATAGCAAGAAGAGATAAGAAAGCCTTCTCCAGCGATCAATGCAAAGAAATAGAGGAAAGCAACAGAATAGGAAAGATGAGAGATCTCTTCAGGAAAATTAGAGATACCAAGGGAACATTTCATGCAAAGATGGGCTCGATAAAGGACATAAATGGTATAGACTTAACAGAAGCAGAAGATATTAAGACGAGGTGGCAAGAATACACAGAACTGTACAAAAAAGAGCTTCACAACCCAGATAATCAGGATGGTGTGATCACTCACCTAGAGCCAGACATCCTGGAATGTGAAGTCAAGTGGGCCTTAGAAAGCATCACTACGAACAAAGCTAGTGGAGGTAATGGCATTCCAGTGGAGCTATTTTAAATCCTCAATGATGATGCTGTGAAAGAGCTGCACTCAATATGCCAGCACATTTGGAAAACTCAGCAGTGGGCACAGGACTAGAAAAGGTCGTTTTCATCCCAGTTCCAAAGAAAGGCAATGCCAAAGAATGCTTAAACTATCGCACAATTGCACTCATCTCACATGCTAGTAAAGTAATGCTCAAAATTCTCGAAGCCATGCTTCATTTGCAAAAATGAACCGTGAACTTCCTGATGTTCAAGCTGGTTTTAGAAAAGGCAGAGGAACCAGAGATCAAATTGTCAACATCCGATGGATCATGGAAAAAGCAAGAGAGTTCCAGAAACACATCTATTTCTGCTTTATTGACTATGCCAAAGCCTTCGACTGTGTGGATCACAAGAAACTGTGGAAAATTCTTCAAGAGATGGGAATACCAGACCACCTGCCCTGCCTCCTGAGAAATCTGTATGCAGGTCAGGAAACAACAGTTAGAACTGGACATGGAACAACAGACTGGTTCCAAATAGGAAAAGGAGTACATCAAGGCTGTATATTGTCACCCTGCTTATTTAACTTCTATGCAGAGTACATCATGAGAAACGCTGGACTGGAAGAAGCACAAGCTGGAATCAAGATTGCTGGGAGAAATATTAATAACCTCAGGTATGCAGATGACACCACCCTTATGGCAGAAAGTGAAGAGGAACTAAAACGCCTCTTGATGAAAGTGAAAGAGGAGAGTGAAAAAGTTGGCTTAAAGCTCAACATTCAGAAAACGAAGATCATGGCATCTGGTCCCATCACTTCATGGGAAATAGATGGCGAAACAGTGTCAGACAATTTTGGGGTCTCCAAAATCACTGCAGGTGGTGACTGCAGCCATGAAATTAAAAGACGCTTACTACTTGGAAGGAAAGTTATGACCAACCTAGATAGCTTATTCAAAAGCAAAGTCATTACTTTGCCGACTAAGGTCCGTCTAGTCAAGGCTATGGCTTTTCCAGTAGTCATGTATGGATGTGAGAGTTGGACTGTGAAGAAGGCTGAGCACTGAAGAACTGATACTTTTGAACTGTGGTGTGGGAGAAGACTCTTGAGAGTCCCTTGGACTGCAAGGAGATCCAACCAGTCCATTTTAAAGGAGATCATCCCTGGGATTTCTTTGGAGGGAATGATGCTGAAGCTGAAACTCCAGTACTTTGGCCACCTCATGTGAAGAGTTGACTCATTGGAAAAGAGTCTGATGCTGGAGGGACTGGAGGCAGGGGGAGTAGGCGACGACAGGGGATAAGATGGCTGGATGGCATCACTGACTTGATGGGCATGAATCTGAGTGAACTCTGGGAGTTGGTGATGGACAGGGAAGCCTGGTGTGCTGCAATTCATGGGATCGCAAAGAGTTGGACTTGACTGAGCGACTGAACTGAACTGAACTGAACTGAATGGTCTAGTGGCTTTCCCTACTTTCTTCAATTTAAGTCTGAGTTTGGCAATAAGGAGTTCATGATCTGAGCCACAGTCAGTTCCTGGTCTTGTGTTTGCTGACTATATAGAGCCTCTCCATCTTTGGCTGCAAAGAATAAAATCAATCTGATTTCAGTGTGACCATCTGGTGACTTCCATGAGTAGAGTCTTCTCTTGTGTTGTTGGAAGAGGGTGTTTGCTATGACTAGTGCGTTCTCTTGGCAAAACTCTATTAGCCTTTGCCCTGCTTCATTCTACACTTCAAGGCCAAATTTGCCTGTTACTCCAGGTGTTTTTTGACGTCCTACTTTTGCATTCCAGTCCCCTATAATAAAAAGGACATCATTTTTGGGTGTTAGTTCTAAAAAGTCTTGCAGGACTTCATAGAACTGTTCAACTTCAGCTTTTCATCCTTAATGGTTGGGGCATAGACTTGGATTACTGTGATACTGAATGGTTTGCCTTGGAAACAAACAGAGATCATTTTGTTGTTTTTGAGACTGAATCCAAGTACTGCGTTTCGGACTCTTTTGTTGACTATGATGGCTACTCCATTTCTTCTGAGGGATTCCTGCCACAGTAGTAGATATAATGGTCATCTGAGTTAAATTCACCCATTACGGTCCATTTTAGTTCGCTGATTCCTAGAATGTCAGCGTTCACTCTTGCCATCTCCTGTTTGACTATTTCCAATTTGCCTTGATTCTTGGACCTGACATTCCAGGTTCCTATGCTCTTTACAGCATCGGATCTTGCTTCTTTCACCAGTCATATCCACAACTGGGTGTTGTTTTTGCTTTGGCTCCATCCCTTCATTCTTTCTGGAGTTATTTCTCCACTGATCTCCAGTAGCATATTGGGCACCTACTGACCTGGGGAGTTCCTCTTTCAGTATCTTATCATACTGCACCACGGTGGCTGCATGGGAGCAAGAGGGCCGAGAGGAGCTACTCAAAGTTCAAGGTCAGGAGGGGCTGCCATGAGGAGATACCCCCTCGTCCAAGGTAAGGAACAGCGGCGGTGCTTTGCTGAAGCAGCCGTGAAGAGATAGCCCACACCCAAGGTAAGAGAAACCCAAATAAGATAGTAGGTTTGCCAGAGGGCATCAGAGGGCAGACATACTATAACCATAATCACAGCAAATTAGTCAATCTAATCACATGGACCACAGCCTTGTCTAACTCAATGAAACTAAGCCATGCTTAGTTTGGGGCACCCAAACTTGGGGTGGATTGTGGTGGAGAGGTCTGATAGAATGTGGTCCACTGGAGAAGGGAATGACAAGCCACTTCAGTATTCTTGCCTTGAGAACCCCATGAACAATATGAAAATATGAGGTGGAGGGACCCCTTATGGGGTCATGAAACATCCAGCTTCTCAAAGACACAGCACAGTCCCTGCTTTACCTGCAGCGCAGGAATTCCATACATTTTCCTCGTCTGTCTGGATGAAAAGCTCTTTCTGACAGACAGTATTATCAGATTTCTGAGTGTATTCCCTTTACAGGCATCCCCTGCTTTCCAAAAGATTAGCCTCTGCCAATAAACTGTGATGTGAGACCTAGATTGTCTATGCTCTATACCATTTTGATTTGCAAAATTTTCATAGGAACCCTGTACATTCAGGTGGCAGGAAACACCTGTATTTCCTCATGTCTCCGGACTCCAGCCAAGATAATATTACATGAGGAGAGGAAGAGAGAATTGTGGGAAAACATGGGACTTATCTAAAATCTGATACATGCCTGACCCTTGATTCAGACATTCCAAAGCCTGGGACAGGCTTCTCCAAAGTCCTCCTGTTTCCCAGAAATACCCTTTCCAGGAAGTGGCTTATCAGAGACTAACAGAGAACGCCCCATATTGTAATCCAGGGCCAAGCGTGGCTGTGGGCCCAGCTCCCTCCAGCCTCTCGCTCTCTTTCCCTAACTGCTGCTGGGGACTTTGGAGGAAGAGAGTGGAGTCATACCCTGACTGCCATGAAGGCTGCTTTGAAGACACAAGCAAGGTGTGCTCCTCTCTGACTGAGTACTGGAGAGGGTTGCCTTGTCCTTCATCAGGGGATCTTCCCGACCCAGGGATTGAACCCACATCTCTCACGTCTCCTGCATTCGCAGGCGAGATCTTTACCACGAGCGCCACCTGGGAAGACCTTGACTGAGAAAGTGAAAAAGTGAAGTCACTCAGTCGTGTCCAACTCTTCGTGATCCCATAGACTGTAGCCTACCAGGCTCCTCTGTCTATGGGATTTTCCAGGCATTAGTACTGGAGTGGACTGCCACTTCCTTCTCCATGACTGAGAAAAGTACCCACTAAATATGTCCTGCTTGAATGAGAAGAAGGAGGAAAGGAGAAAGGGGAAGGAGGAGGAGGAAGAGGAAGAAAGAAAAAGCTTCTAATCAATCAATCACCAAGTCCCAATGAGATCTAAATGTAAGCCAGAAAGAACACACTACAAAGGCCCTAGAAAAAAAGTGTTAAAAATAAGATTGACTGAGGAAACCTTTCTAGTCAAGACACAAATCCCACAAGCCATAAAGGAAAGTCTGATTATTGTCCTCTAAATATTACAACATGCAAAGGACACCATAAACCAGGTCAGATTCCAAGGAGAGACCAGCAGACACTGTTTGCAATACCTAAAGTCAACAGACTGGTTCCAAATAGGAAAAGGAGTACATCAAGGCTGTATATTGTCACCCTGCTTATTTAACTTCATTGCAGAGTACATCATGAGAGATGCTGGGCTGGAGGAAGCACAAGCTGGAATCAAGATTGCTGGGAGAAATATCAATAACCTCAGATATGCAGATGACACCACCCTTATGGCAGAAAGTGAAGAGGAACTAAAAAGCCTCTTGATGAAAGTGAAAGAGGGGAGTGAGAAAGTTGGCTTAAAGCTCAACATTCAGAAAATGAAGATCATGGCATCTGGTCCTATCACTTCATGGGAAATAGATGGGGACACAGTGTCAGACTTATTTTGGGGGTCTCCAAAATCACTGCAGGTGGTGATTTCGGCCATGAAATTAGAAGACGCTTATTCCTTGGAAGGAAAGTTATGACCAACCCAGATAGCATATTCAAAAGCAGAGACATTACTTTGTCAACAAAGGTCAGCTAGTCAAGGCTATGGTTTTTTCCAGTGGTCATGTAAGGATGTGAGAGTCGGACTGTGAAGAAAGCTGAGTGCTGAAGAATTGATGCTTTTGAACTGTGGTGTTGGAGAAGACTCTTGAGAGTCCCTTGGGCTGCAAGGAGATCCAACCAGTCCATTCAAAAGGAGATCAGTCCTGGGTGTTCTTTGGAAGAAATGATGCTAAAGCTGAAACTCCAGTACTTTGGCCACCTCATGTGAAGACTTGACTCATTGGAAAAGACTCTGATGCTGGGAGGGATTGGGGGCAGGAGGAGAAGGGGACGACAGAAGATGAGATGGCTGGATGGCATCACCGACTTGATGGAGGTGAGTTTGAGTTGGTGATGGACAGGGAGCTCTGGTGTGCTGTAATTCATGGGGTCGCAAAGAGTCGGACACAACTAAGAGACTGAACTGAACTGAACTGGGAGTCAACAAGGTGAAAATTCACACGAGAGAGACTAAAATCCACAGAAAAAGACTGAAACCAGTTTTTAAAATTTAGTAACGGTGCTTCCCTGGTGGTTCAGTGGTTAAATCATCTTGCAATGTAGGGCACACGGGTTTGCTCTCTGGTCAAGGAACTAAGATCCCACATGCTACGGAGCAACTCACCCCATTTGTTTCAACTAGTACCTGACACACTCAAATTTTAAAAAAAAGTATATACATATATATATTAAAAATTTGAGTAAGAAACTGAAGATTATCCATTTTAAATATTGGTGTGTATACATGTCCATTCAAAACTCCCTATCTGTCCTTTCCCCTCATTCTTCACCCCACCAACAAATAAAACATGCTTTTTGATGTGCATTTATCTTTTTAAATTATTATTATTATTTTTTACTTCACAATACTGTACTGGTTTACATGGAATTCAGCTCAATGTTATGTGGCTGTCTGGATAGTTGGGGAGTTTGTAGGAGAACAGATACATGTATGTGTATGGCCAAGTCCCTTTACTGTCCACCTGAAACTATCACAGCAATGTTAATCAGCTATATGCTTATAAAAAATAAAAGTTAAATAATAAGATTTAAAAAAGAGAAAGAAAATGAAGAAACAATTCCAGGGGGGTGATTGCCCAGGGTCACACAGCTCTCCATGGGCAGAGTGGAGGCCCACTCTGACTTTCTGACATGGATATGTGAGAGGGGAACATGGTTTTAGTAACCCAAAAGTTTCCAGCATTGTTTTTGCCTGTAAAACACAAAGATCAAAGCCCATGTCCCTCCTGTTATACTGATGTGTTCACAGCGTGACTTTTCGTCTTTAAATTATAAACCGGGATCATAATATGGGCCTTGTGTAGCAAGCCCTGCGTCTCCCCACTTGCTCTCCTGTTCCTCTCCTCTCAGGCCTCAGTATCCCCCGCAGGGACTGGCACTAAGCAGGCATTCAAGAGACAAGGTGAGGATAAACCTGGATTCCTTGTAACTCAAGAGGAACCCTTTCCTCCATCAGCTTCAGCGCAGCACCTGCGGGCAGCCTCAAGGTGGCCAGGCCACAGCAGGAGAGGCTCTGACTCCTCTTTCCTCCTCCACCCCCTCCGTTTCCTCCAGTTTCCCAAAGGGCTGAGCACCTGCAACATACCTCTTCCTTCTGGGGTGTCGGCTCTCGTCTCAGGAGCCCATCTTCCAAGCTGAGCCCACCTGAGCAGGTGTCGCCCTCCCTCTGTGCTGTCCAGGGCGCAGGGGTGGGAGGAAGCTGCCAAGCACACCTGCCTCCACATGCAGGCTCTGCCCCTGCTTACCTGCTGCCTCGGCCATGACCTCACTTCTCTGAGCTTCCATTCCTTCTGTCAACTAGTGACAATCATCCTTTTCTCAGGCGGTTTGTGAGGATGGGGAGATGGGTGGGGATCCTACTTCCCTGATAACCCAGGAATCTTCTCTGGCTGAGTGTGAACAAGATCCAGTTGTTCTCAGTGTTGCAGGTGTAGCCACAAGCTGTGTGTCTCTGCAATAAACCACGCATCCTGTGGGTCCAGATAAACCCAGAGAACCGAAGAGGGAAATTGAACACACTCAATTCTGAGTCACTTGCATCAAATATTCTGCCCACCAGGCCCCACCCTGGCTTTTCCCACCCCCCACTACTCTCCTTAGAGAAACAAGCCCAGTCTTGACATTCTAGGTCATTCTTGGCTCAGTTCATCCTGCTCTGTGCTCCTTGAAAAAAGACCTGCCACCAACACACTGTGAGGCCCTTGCCCTCAGCCCATAGGCTTCTTCCCAGCCCCCTCTGCCTTCTCTACCCACCCACACTCGCTAGCCTGCTTGCCTTATTCACCTTCATGCCACCAGCATGGGACCCAATCCAGAAAATGCCACCTGCTCACTGCATACTGGTCATACTGCTGCTGCTGAGTGTCACGTCCATGCGGACTCTAGGCACTTACTTACAGAGGACCTTCTGCTAGGGTCACCTGCTGCAACCACCTGGAAGAGCATGTTCATGCAGCGAAGCCCAAATCTGACATCACCTCCTCTGAGAAGCCCTCTAGGACCTTCCCCTGTAGAGTCCACAGTCCCCTGCCTTGCTCCCATGGTACCTGAGGGCCACTCCTCTGACACCCTGTCCATGCCCCTCCCACCCCTTTTGACCAGATCCCTCTCGACTTAGCCCTGCTGGGAGGGACGGAACTAGTGTCTTTGGTCCCAGTGGCTCATAGGAGGAGCCTGGCCTTAGTGGTCACTGCCATTAGGTGGACGCAGCAGTTCGTGGGGAGGGCTGAGAGCACACAGCCTTTTTCTCCCCTGGCTTATCTCCATCTGACAACTTGATATTTTCTCTCCAAATGGAGGACTTTTGTCAGAAAACCAGTGTCCTGGCGACTCAGAGAAGTCTACAACGGAGAGCTGGCCCTGCCTCCATTTGGTTCCTGAGCAGAGAGCCTCTGTGGACGGGGGCAGAGCGAGTGCCAGGTGCCATGCTGGCACGGTCCACGCCTTTCCTGTTGAATCTCACGTCAGCTCTAGGAGTGCTGGCTCTGTTTTACAAAGAAATGGAGAAGAAAAGGTAACTCAGGCAGCTGAGTGTCTCGCAACTCAACTGCTGTTGGACTTTTTCTTCTTTGCCCCAAGCAGAAGAGGCTGCAATGGGCCTACACCTGACCTTCCATTGGGTTGCTTGATCCTAAGAGATGTCCCTGGGCCATCATGGTCACCCCCCCCAGGTTTTTGAGGGACGGTCAGTGATGGGTGTTATTCCATGAGGCCCACACACTGCAATTTGGTCTTACAATCACCCATAACAAAGGCCAGGAATTTGATCTGATTTTGCAGATAAGGCAGCCATGGCCTGGGGAGAGGGCGGGGCTTTCTTCAAGCAACTCAGAAAACCACCGTTGTTGGGGCAAAAGAAATATCAGCAGCTCATGACCTGCAAACATCCATCTATCCAAACACCACACTCTCACGCTCTCTCCCAGCGCTCAGGGCTCAGGCTAGAGGCACTGACACAGAGGGGTCAAGGCGCAAACGTGCAGCTGCCCCTCCTGCTGTCTGCATGAGCCTGCCCCTGACCCCACAGGAGCTGTCAGGACTTAAGGGAGCCTCCTCCTGGAGCTCGGGGTCCTCTGGGGACAGCCGCTCTGGGTGTCTCCCCTACAGGAGGCACACAGGGAGGAAAGGCGGTGGCCAGGGGTTTTCCTGGAGGTAAAATCTGAGCACAGTCACCCTCCCTCCTGCTCACTTTCAACCTCTGGCAGAAATCCAGGAAGCAGGGGGCAGGGAAAGCCACGTGGCCTCCGTGGGGGACACCTGCCGGCATGAGGCGCCCATGCCCGCTTCCTCAGTGCCCTCTGTTACAGGAGAGCTGCGGGTCCCGAGCAAGGTGTGGGGCGTCCCGGGACTCACTTCCTAGCCAGGTAGCCCGCTGCAGCAGGCCTGGAAGCTGATCATGACGTCCGTGATCTTCAGGTCCTGCTCCTCCTCCAGGTGGGCCAGCGTGGTGGCCTGGAAGAAGACCTTGCTCTGGCCGATGTGGTACAGGTTGCTGCAGAGCTCCAGAGCTTCGATCTAGAGGATGAGAGCTGGCTGCTGACCATGGGGCCACCATGGAGCCCTGGGAGCAAGGCCAAGGCAGGGGAGGGGCCTGGAGCGGGGTTTGGCCCTGATGATCCGTGGGCAGCCTCCTCCTGGTGCAGGGAGAGTAGGGGTAGGGGGGCCAAGAGGGGGCAGGTGG